>NW_024384942.1:0-11947 GCF_016835505.1 Polypterus senegalus
AGGAAGTAAGGACAGCTATGAAGAGGATGAAGAATGAAACACCAGTTGGTCCAGATGACATACTTGTGGAAGCATGGAGGTGTTTAGGAGAATGGAATCTTGAAAAGTGAGAGGATGCCTGAGGAGTGGAGAAGAATTGTACTGGTGCTGATATTTAAGAATAAGGTGAATATGCCCTAGGGGGGTATTGGGGGGAAATTGATGAGCCACAGCATGAAGTTATGGGAAAGAGTAGTGGAAGTTCAGTTAAGAAGTGAGGTGATGATTAGTGAGCAGCAGTGTGGTTTAATAACAAGGAAGAGCACCACAGATGCAATGTTTGCTCTGGGGATGTTGATGGAGAAGTTTAGAGAACGTCAGAAGGAGTTGCATTGCGTCTTTGTGGACCTGGAGGTGGAATTACATTAGGGATCGGCTCTGAGCCCTTTCTTATTTGCAAAGGTGATGGACAGGTTGACAGGCGATATTACAGGAGTCCCTGTAGACCAGGAGTTCCCAAACTTGGAATCATAGATATTTTGAAGTAACAAACAAATAGCAGTAGTAAGGGGGTCTATTTTTGCTGTCCAAATTTTTTTATTGAAACTATCGACCCCTAGAAAGTTCAAATCGACCCCAGGGGGTCAATATCGACCACTTTGGGAAGCCTTGCTGTAGACTATGATGTTTGCTGATGACATAGTGATCTCTAGCCATAGTAGCAGGCAGGTTGAGGAGACCCTGGAGAGGTGGAGATATGCTCTAGAGAGGAGAGGAATGAAGGTCAATAGGCCCACCACGACAGAATACATGTGTGTAAATGAGAGGACGGTCAGTGTAATGGTGAGGATGAGGGGAGTAGAGTTGGTGAAGGTGGATGAGTTTAAATACTTGGGATCAACAGTACAGAGTAACGAGTATGGAAGAGAAGTGAAGAAGAGAGTGCAGGGAGGGTGGAGTGGGTGGAGAAGAGTGTCAGGAGTGATTTGTGACAGACGGGTATCAGCAAGAGTGACAGTGAAGGTCTACAGGATGGTAGTGAGACCAGCTATGCTATATGGGCTGGAGACAGTGGCACTGACCAGAAAGCTGGAGACAGAGCTGGAGGTGGCAGAATTAAAGATTTGCATTGGGTGTGACGAGGTTAGACAGGATTAGAAATGAGGACATTAGAGGGTCAGCTCAAGTTGGACGTTTAGGAGACAAAGTCAGGGAGGCAAGATTGCATTGGTTTGGACATGTACAGAGGAGAGATGCTGGGTATACTGGGAGAAGGGTGCTAAGGATAGAGCTGCCAGGGAAGAGAAAAAGAGGACAGCCTAAGAGAAGGTTTATGGATATGGCGAGAGACGACATGCAGGTGATGGTGTGACAGAACAAGATGACGAGGACAGGAAGATATGGAAGATGATGATCCATTGTGGCGACCCCTAACGGGAGCAGCTGAAAAAAGAAGAAGAATACAAGTATATACTTGTATGAAGTTGTAACAATGAACTCTTAAATTTAAAGATAGGGACTGAAAGCAGCTAAGGGGTTAACCAAGTATTGTTTCAAGATTAGGCATATGAGGTTTTTGTCTCATTTTAGTGGAGCCACCAAAGTAATTCTCAAGGTTAAAAGAATTAAAGGAGTAATGAACAACCTTTTAGAAATCGAGGATAAACTGATGGGAAAACCCAAACACCTCTAGTATAAAGCGGTGATAAGATCAATGGAAGAAATAAAGAGGCGGCGTTCAGAATAATGGGAGAATCGACATGTATACAAAGTTACTTGTCGTTGTAAGTGATTGGTTCAGATGACATAGTTCTACATATTAAGAGTTGGATGATCTGATGTATCTCATATGGTAATAGTTCGGATTGCTCACTCCATGGACTGAAACATTTGTGTCTACTCTGCGCAAATAAAGATCCTGTGTGTTCTGCATTCTCATCTGGGCTCTGTGACTGCCTTCTTTGAAGACAGAGGAAAGTTCTTTTCCACAACATAATTTGTTGCCCCCCAGAATGATTGGAAAGAGGCAGAGTGCTCCAGAAGACAGGACGAGAACCTGGGAAACTGCACATTTAGTGGCGCCCAAACTAAGGTAAGTGAAAGGAGACGCAGTAAGAGAGAACAGTGAGTGTACAGAACTCAGAAATCACATTGAGGGATTACAGGCCACTGTGGTAATATGCACTACTGGCATTACCATTAATTAAATAAAATTAGTTTAGCGTCCTCTGCTGTGTAAAGAGGGAGGCTTTTGTTTGGAGGAAAAAATGTATAAAGAAAGGAAACTTACCTTTTTTCATTTATATAGTGCAGAAAGACGTCTTTGTTGACGATATTAGCGCCTTTTGGGGAGTGTCACAGCGGGTCTCATGTAGACTGGAGAGACAGCCTTGCCATTGACCGGCCGGGATGGCATTGTCGGTATCCCACTCCTACACGCGTTTCCCACGACCTCATTAACTCTAAAGGAGTAAAAGAAAGTGCAAAGCGTCGTAGTATTAGTTTACCGCGGTCTAGTAAAGGGATCCCGTATTCGTAGTTGTCTGGGCTGTAGCTCAGGGGAAGGAGGAAAAGAATAGAAAGTGCTTACTTTCACTTTATGGCAGAAGTGCCGTTGGCGTCTCAGAAGCCGGCACAGCTATACGCGCGCGCGCCGGCAGCTCCATTTTTATAGTAATTGTGTGGGAAAGTAGACGCCGCTTTTCGCAAACGTGTTCACGTCATCGCGTACCTCGGGAGGGATGACGTACAGCGGTTTAATTGGTCAGCGTAGGGGCGCCGAATACAAAAGGGAATCGTGGCCTCTAGAGGGGGTTCTTTCTGAATAGATCTTCTTAGAGAAAGGTACCTGGCAGAACAGCATTACGGCTTGTGCTTTGTTTTTGTAAATATTTTTTTCATATAAATATCTCTTGATTAACTTTGGTGGAGGTATTTATTGGGTTGTGGTTAGTGGTGCACTGTTTATTTTTGTATATACACTTTTTCTATATTTTTGAATATTTTTGGGTGAATCCTGTATTATACACTGTTTGGAGGAGCAGCTTCCTGACTTGGATCACTGCGGAGGAAGACAGCTTCACATTTTGTTTTTGTGTATATATTTGGATTTCATTAGTTTGTGTGTATTTTACTTTTTCTTTTGGGACTTTCAAGCAGCACTGTAAATATTGTATACAGTCATTTCTGGGCTCCATTTGATTATTGTTTTTGTGTGTCCTTTGCAGCATTGGACTGTGTTTTAATATATAAATTCCGCAGGACATTATTTTTGATTATTTTCTTTAAGTGCACCTGTAAATAAAACCTCACTTTATTTTTCAAAAAACCCAACCCTTTTTGTGTCTGTGTCTCCCTGTCTTACACCATCATCCTGGTCACGCTCGGTCCCACATACTAGACACCTAGAGTGTAGGCTGGTGATTCCAATTCCCACTACACGGGGTGTCACAGCCACACAGATGAAAAGTTGCAATGATACAATTTATTTCAATGTATGTCACTTTCTCTTGTGTCTGACAAAGCATAGACACAAAGTAAGAGGGATGTGGTACAAATTCAGTTCATAACAGTTTTGCAAATTAAATGAGGGTCATGCTGCTCCTTCCACTTTTCTAAACTGAACATTTGTGTGTGTGGCAAGCACAGAGACAGTAAGAGATGTTCATAGCATAGCTTGAGGCTGACTTTAAAAAGTTATCCTGCACTGTATTTATCAATTAGACAATCTTATTTTACAGGCTGAAATGGCCTTGTCTGGTGCCCACAGAAAAGCAAGCCATTTCATCTACCAATGTTCATTTGAGTGCAGTTAGCATACACGTCTGGTAGCCAGAAAGAGGCAGGAAAAATGAAAAGTCACGGCGATGATGATAGAGTGCCACATGCATGCACCTCATTGTAAGATTGGAATATGGTCATCTGCTACTGCAAAAATACATGAATAGCTGTTCAGACATAAAGTGCAACCATAATCCCTTAAAAATGAGGGTCAACGACCACTGGCATTGCCACCTTGTCTTTACTGCTCAGGGTCCACCTTCAGCTTTGATGTATTCATGTTGAGGAGGTTACGTCTCTCAGGGTGTAATTGTAGAAGTGTCGTGCACTGCACTCTTTGTGAGTACATTTCTTGGTTTTCTGGTTATACTGGATTTTGTTGCTTTGTTTGTGGATTCTGAGGACTGGATAAAGGATTGGACTTGTAAGCCTTGGGTCGCCTTTTTCAGCAAATCCTTTGTGCTACTGTATATCGCTTGCCCGTTTCACTGGTTTTGCCATTTTAATTCTTTCTTCTTGTGACACAGATTTGTTGATGGGTATTGTTTGTACTGATCAGAGGATGGCAACATAAAATTTTAATGTCAAAAAGCAAAAGCTGAGTCAGAGATGCAAAGACCACCAGAAAGGTAACCAAAATCGATGTGTAAAATAAAGAGCAAAATAAAGGAAGAAACAGAGTTCAAAAACCAAAAGCAAAGCCTGACGTAGGCTTAATTTGAAGAAGACATTAACACAAAGAAGTTAATTCTTTATCCAACTGATGGGTAATTCATAAAGGAAATGCTGCTATATTTATACCCTAGTTCGGCCAATGTCACGAAAATGACAATCATGGTCACTTAATGCAATTCTAGCATTGTGTAAACAAGTAGAATTTAACAAAAATATATAATAAATATATAATGAACTTTGTCAAAACAAAAAAAATGTTTTATATTGGTAGACAAGTTAATACAGAAAATACCTGAATTGTTAACCTCGATTCAGAAGTGCGTCCCTATTTAAACTTAATCAGCACAGACAACCTCAAATACCAAGCAAAAATACCAGGGGCTGAAAGAGGCTCGCTCACAAGGCGTCTCTACCAGGATTCACAGACGTGCTGTTGAACCACATACTAAATAATCATGTCAGGTAATTAAAAAAGCCACTTGAGCAAAGACTGAAATGGGAACAGTGGAAAAAATAAGAAAACAGATAACAACCCACAAGCAGTGCAGAAAACTGAATCATGATTCCATCTTTATCTGACCTTTAAATGTTACGACTTTTACAGCATCACAGCTGGATCACGTGTGGGGTCCACTGTTGGAAATACGCCTGCTTTGACTGCTTCACAACAGACGATGATCAAAGCGATGCTAAGGTGCTAATCAAAGACAAGGATGCTGAAAGCCCGCAGAGGCCTAAAGGTAACATAGACTACACATTTATCATTTAAATCTAAGAAGTATAAATTGCACACTGTACATATACCATTGTAGAGGATGTGAGAGTGGAGTAATGCAGGTATATCACCAAGAATTCTTGATAAGTATTTTCCATGTTAGTGTGACCATTTAAAATGTCACTCGCACCGCACTGGTCCTTAACTATACCAGATAGAAGCTACTAAAAATTGACAGCATGTTTTATAAAATCCTGGTTTTTCATTTCTGAGCAGTTCCTTTGTCATACTGCAGCTCTGAAATGAAAATGCAATAGCAGACCAAGTGACAAAGAATTTAGAAGTGTAACACCAAATGGTACAGGAAATCAATAAATCTGTAATAAAAAAAACGAAAAGCAGAAAATTCTGAAAAAATAAGGTAGTCAACAACAATGTTTTTTGGTGTCTTCCAACACAATCTATTAATCAAGGTGTTTTATAAATCATAGTAAGTGACAACAAAGAAAAACAATAAACGCATTCTAAACAATTGTCAGTATTTTAAAATTGCTTGTGAATGACGCAGGCAGCCAGTGTAAAGACGCTAATGCTGGTGTAACGTGGTCAGATTTATTCTTAGTAGTCAGGATGCTTGAAGCTTTTTTATATGTTAGGCCTGTTAGCAGCACATTGTAGTATTCCAAATGGCTAAAACAAAGGCATACAGTATATCGATGTTTTTATATCCTCTGAATATACAGTGTAAGTAATCGAACATGTGCCGCATTGCTTAATTGAAAGAATGAAGTTTCGGTGACATAATTATTATGATTTAAAATTATGTTCAGCATCTAAAATAAATCAAAGATTTTTTACCTCAGATATTCTGCTTATTTTTGTTTTCTTTATTTTCTTCATTTTTTTTTCTTGTGGCTGCAAGCAAGTAATTTCGTTTTCCCAATATTTAATGTAAGAAAAAGACAGCTAAGGCACTGCATAACACATGCTTGCTATTCAGTCAATCTGTCAGATCGTCTACAGCCTTTAGATTATCTGAGACTCTAAATAAAGCTGTGTGTCATCTGCTTAGCTGCGATTGTTTTATTGTGGCTTTAGATGCTCTGGCCTAAAAGGGAGTATGTAAAGTGAGAACAGCGATGGACCTGGAAGTGATCCTTGTGGAACGCCATATTCAGGGTTACGTGTTTTCAATACACATCAAGGTTTACAAAGAAACTCCACCCTGTTAGATAAAACTCAAAGCAATTAAGAATTACATTAGGTAGGCCCATCCATTTTCTTGCTCTATTAATGAGAATCTTATGATCTAATGTCTCACATGCAGCACTCAGATCCAGGAGGATGAGAACTGATGTGCTATTTGTATTAGTATTTAGTGGAGTTAAAGCCAAAGCAATGACTATTTTTACAAAGACTTCACTCACCAAACCCTGGGTTTGGTTAACCGGATATACATTTTAAAGAGACTGTTATTTTCATTTCATTCATTTTTTATTTCTTGATATTTGCCAGAATTAAAGCTGTAGTGAATGAGTTATCCCCCCCGCCCGCTAGTGCCGTGCTGCATGATCTGCATGTCGTGCTGTGCGACGATCATTTAAAAACCTGTGCAGCAACTGTCCTTTTGTCACTTCTCGTCTCTGCCGCTCATGTTGTAAGGGCGTGGGGGCTGAACGCACGCTAAAGAGATGTGGTCGGATCATCTGCTGGCTTGCTGCTGCTACTGCTGGCGAGCTGCGTGTTCTGCTTTTCACACTGCGCATCGATCATTTAAAAGCCTGTGCAGCAGCAGTTGTTTCGTCTTACTGCCTTGTGTCGCGTGACATCAAAGTGTCTTCTGAGAAGATCACGTCTCGTCTCCCTGCCAAGATTTTGTTTTATAATAGACAGAGTCGATGCATGCAGGCATGCGTTTATGTTAGCTTGTCGTCAGACGAGTCACTCATGCAGCAGGAGCTGGCAGTCAGTTACCTGAAACTGAATAATGTCAATGCCGATAAAATTCATAAAGTCTCGATTGTGCTCACTAAAACAATTGAAGAAATCTTTAATGACATAATAGCAGCCCAACATAAGTCAAAAGACACCATTTGTTCGTCTGTTAAAAACGCAGTTTATGAGCTGTGCAGCTGTTGCTGTGCCCAAAAGGTTAATGCAGCACCCCCAACCCTGATAAGTGTCATGAAACTTGTGTTAAAAATGTCATTATATAAAATCCTGTAGGACGCTGAAAACACACAGAAAGTTTAAAATTATTGATGTTATATGCTAAGTATTGCTTAAATTACAACATATGTTATAAGCTAGTGTTAAAAAGGAAACAGCAGACTGTGTATACAAATAGCAATAAAATATAAAGAGTTCTAACTTAAATTGGAAAAAGAACAAATAAAATTAGTTTTAACTTCTTTGATATAAACACAGACCAGACATCATGAAAAGGTTTGGGGCAGCCACCTGTATAATATCCCTGGCTGCAAAAGGCTTCTGAAAATAACAGACTTGTCCACAAGACTGAGTCCAAAACAGATCTGATTCCTCGGAGGTAAGATGGCGGCTTTAAAGGCCCGTATAGAAAGTGACATCATCGAAGGGGCCGGAACTGGAAGTGAGGTCTTAGGAGGTGCCGGAACCTGGAAAGATTTCTTGGGAAAGGTCTGCACGAAACTGAGAAAGACAGTCAGTGCACCCCACCGCCCCCTGGTCGGATGTGGTATTACCATTACTTAAGCCCTTTAGCTGCCTCCTACTTGCATGTGTGTGACGCTTCTCACATGACAAAGAAATATATATATATAAAATTGGGGGCGACACGGTGGCGCAGTGGTAGCGTTGCTGCCTCTTAGTTAGGAGACCTGGGTTCGCTTCCTGGGTCCTCCCTGTATGGAGTTTGCAAGTTCTCCCCGTGTCCACGTGGGTTTCCTCCAGGTGCTCCAGTTTCCTCCCACAGTACAAAGACATGCAGGTTAGGTGCATTGGAAATCCTAAAACTGTCCCTAGTGTGTGCTTGGTGTGTGTGTGTGTCCTGCTGTGGGCTGGCGCCCTGCCCGGGGTTTGTTCCTGCCTTGCGTCCTGTGCTGGCTGGGATTGGCTCCAGCAAACTCCTGTGTTAGGATATAGCAGGTTGGATAATGGATGGATATAAAATTGGTATAAAGTAAAAAAAAGTTTCTCCACTTTTTTGAAAAACTAGTGCGAAGTGCAAAACGTGCAAAACATTTTCCCTTTTAAACCCTGATCAAGTTTAAAGGAAAAACGTTCTTTGTATAATAATAAAAGAGAAGGGAAACAATTTCTTGCAAGAGGCAGAATCTGCCAGATGTGCGTGAATGGAGGTTGTGTATTTCAGGAACTATTACGGTAAAGCGTGTGGTGGCGCAGTGGTTAGTACTCTTGCCTGGAAGTAAAAGTCCAAGCATGTATGTTTTCCTTGTTGAGTCAGGATATTCTCTGTGACTGTGTAGCTTTTTCTGGGAATGCTATCTTGTTGTGGAATTGCGCTGCATTATTTACCGATGGTTGGATTCACTTTGTTGTTGCTGAATTGGATCACCATGGAAATATTTTTCCTTGATTGCTGCTGAATCGGATCGCCAGAGTTTCCATGATCTGGAGAACCAGCACTGTATGAATTATTTGTACGTCTGTGTCTGTTGACAGTCTGTGCTTCTTTGTCTGTCAGCTGACTAATCAATAATGTGAAGCAAACCTAAAGATGGGGGACACCCCACATAATAACACAGCAATAGGGGATCATATCCAAATTTAACACACATAATAATACATGTGAATGTTTATTAAGAATAATATTAATTGGTCTTGGTAATTCATCCTATACCTAATTAGTGAGCTTGGAATATCAATGATGAAGCCTAGAAACACATGCAGCGTTAAATAAAGTAATGACCTACTGACCCTGCTGAGTCTTAGTTAAGCCAGAAGGACAGTTTGTAGCTGGTCAGTTAATAATTAAAAGAAATAAAGTATTATAAGCATAACAGATATGAAACTTCAAAACTATAGATGTTCTTTTTCTCCAGATTCAGCAAACACCCTGTGACCCATGGATGAAACACACAGCATATTCATATACAAGCTGCAAGAAATAGTTTAACAGCAAGTCTGGGCAGAGAAATTAAATGTAATCTGATCAACGGGTGGTGAATGTTTGCTTATCAATCATAAGATTAATAAACAGCAATTATTGGAATTATTTCCTTGCATGCTGATTAGTTGTGCAAGTGTAAGGGTATATCATCCTGTATAATAAAATATTTAAACGATAAAATAATTGTAAGGTGCAAACAGGCTCTAAATGTTGCCATATTAAACTAGACTTAATTTCTCTCTAGTTTTCATATCCAATACAGTAAAGAGGGCTTACATATTTTGATGTATGTGGAAGGATTATTATTAATACCTCAGTATTAATGAAATTTATTAGAACTGAAATACATGCATTCATTTGTACCTGTTACTGACTCATTTTATAAAGACTAGGGGGCTCTGTCCACTGCTCGCTTCACTCGCCAACCCCCGGGTTTGGTTAACCGGATATACAATTTAAAGAGATTCTTACTTTCTTGTCAATTATTACATATGCATTATTTTCACTTTTACTTTAAAACTTCAGTAAAAACAATATTTGGAATTAACTTTTCTTCAAGATCGCATTGAATTTTGATTCCGTGTTTGGACTTACATCGTGATAACTGCCCGTGAGTGAATATAATTTCTTTCCCTCTAATAAATTAACCGGCTTTTTCGAATGTTTATCCCTGTGATATATTAATTATCATAGCAAAAGCTATTGTATCTGCCAATGTATTTGACCAGCTTTATGAAATTCTACTTTATCTTTTATTTCTGACAACAATTGGACCAGCAAGTGTGGGCTGATTATAACTTTCCTTATTTTCATAATTTGCATTTAGATTATTATTGTTCTTTTTTACATTCTTTTCTCTTTAACGCTTTTGGGTCTCTTTTCAACGCGCTTCTCTTTCTTTATCGCTTAGTTGTTGATGTTTCATCTATTCTCGTATAAAATTATTGTCCAGAAAAGGACTACATCGAAGGAAACGAATAGATTGTTTGTCTTGTATTAAAATGAAAACATAAAAATGTATAAAAGCTGAGAGCAAAGGAACTGTGTCTGACATCAGCATTCACATGAATGAGAGATGAGTGGACTGTGGGCCTGGTTAAATCTCATCTCTTGGCACAAAGTCTCATCTCGCAGGACTTGAAATTATCTCAAAGAATCTCTAATCTCTCAGTGTGATTTCTCAGTTCTGTACTCTCACTGCTCTTTCCATACTCTTGTTGTATTAGAGAATCTTCTTACTACGTCTCCTTTCACTTACCTTTGTTAGGGCACCACTGAATGTTCAGTTTCCCAGATTCTTGTCCTGTCTTCTGGAGCACTCGTAAATTACGTCGTGAAAAAGAACTTTCCTCCATCTTCAAAGAAGGCAGTCACAGAGCCCAGATGAGAATGCAGAACATATCCTTATTTGTTCAGAGTAGGCACAAATGTTTTAGTGCATTGAGTGAGCAATCGGTTAACACATCTATTACCTTATGTGATATATCACATCATGCAACTCTCAATTATTCAGAACTTTATTATCTTAAATAATCATCTACAGCCACAAGTAACTTCACATATATATGTGGATTCTCCCATTATTCTGAATGCCGCCTCTTTAATAGGAGAATTCTGCAGAGTCTTCCATTGATGTTACCACCACTTCATACAAGACGTGTTTGGCTTCTCCGTCAGTTTATCCTTGCTTTCTAAAGGTGTGTGTATTACTCATTTACCTCATGTAAGTTCTATACAAACTACAGCACCCAATAAGACTGCACAGACAACTCTGTTTGAGTTTACCAGAAGGCACAGGGGAGACTCGGACATCAGCTGGAAGAAGGTTCTTTGGCTTGATGAGGTAACAAGTGAGCTTTTTGGCCATCAGACTAAATGCCAAGTTTTACATAAGCCAAGCACTGAAGCACACCATTGCCATCATGAAGCATGGCGTTGGGCAGCATCAGGCTATGATGAGGTTTTTCTGCAGCAAACCCAGGAAGGTTTATGATGGGAGATGGAAAAACGAATGCAGCAAAATACAGAGAAATCCTGTAGAAATACCTGATGCAATGTGCAAGAAACCTGTGCCATGTGAGTTTATGCAGAAACACAACTACTCCAAGAAATGAGCCAAAGCTACACAGCAATGGCTTCAGATCAGCAATGTTCATACCCAGGAGTTGCCACGTCAGAGTCCAGGTCTCAAGTCACTTGGCTGTTCACTCACAATCTCCATGACACCTCATAAAGCCTGAGCAGCTTAGTAATAAAGAATGGAGGGGAAATGTGCAAAATGATAGACAGAGACAGACCTGTGAACACAGACTCAAGGGTGTCATGGTGGAGTCAAGGGGGCATCTACTAAATACTGACTTGAGGGGCATGAGTCTGTGTGTTATATTGGTCATGCATTTAGATCACCTTGCAGAGATCTGTTTACACTTTGACATGAAAGAGTCTTTCTGTTGATCAGCGTCCATAAAGCCAAATTTAATTATATTTTTAACTGTAAAAAAGAAATGGTAAAGCATGACATATTTCCTAGCATAGAAAAGTTCATTCTCTCAAAGTGTGAATACAAAATAAGGGCACATATAAAGAAGTAAAACCGACATTATTAAGCAATTCATTTTTATTCTGCACAAACTTATCACAGAGCACAGCATCTCAAATTAAGAATAAAATGCTAATCAACACAACAA
>NW_024384943.1:0-13567 GCF_016835505.1 Polypterus senegalus
AGATGTTGGATTAAATCCTGGGCATCTTGCAGCTTATGACTGACCAGAAATCAGTAGTGATCGAGAGACATGGTCAAAAATTGTGGTACATAAAAATAGCTGTTCTTTTTGCTGCAAGTGTAAACCAAATGTTAAAATCAGTGTCATGAACTTAATATTACACATAGTCAAATCAGCACTGACACATAAAAGAAAATGCAAAAATAAAAAATATTTACAGCTGCTTCTTCCAGGAGCCACATGCAAAGTCCTGGAAGTCATTCCTCTAAAAAACCAAAAAGAATTAAAGATCAGATAAGTGAACAGCTCACTGCCTCTCCTGCCAATGATCAACTCCACAGCTGCCAATAACTCAAAGTCTAATTCAATAAGCACTGCCTATGCATTCTTCACTGTTAGAAAAATTATCTGCAGATCAGAGTTGCCAGAAGAACAACCCATGTTTCCTGCTCTGGCATTTTATATAGCCTCAGGATTTTCTCCACAAATCCTTGTAGACACCTTTAGAGTCTCCCAATTATATCATACGTCACAACATGGCTACGTGACATGTCTTGTTCAGTAGAAAATCACCATAACCATCCCTTCACATTCATGCGTACATACTGGTGGGCATGCATGTGAGGTTTTTCTCCCCACTTCCTAAAGTCTTTCTCAACCATTCCTAGTGCTCTTCCTGTACATGTCAACAAACTGGTTACACTACCTGTTGGCAGTCTACCACCAGAATGGCAAACTCATTTACCTGCAGACATAAATGTGCTCATAGGTCTTCAAGCTTAATGTACCTTCCAGGCGAATCTCTTCCAAAGCAGGTCTGCTTGCCACAATGGACTCACTTTTAATGGAGTGCAATTCAACACACTTTGCTCATTCCTTCAGGTAAGTGCTAACTATTTATAAAGTGTATCTTCTCTCTCTATATATATATAAAATCCAATGTCTGCCTGTGTCTATGTCTGTCCGCTTTAACCGAGAGAACTATTTAACAGATTTAGATCAGGTTTTTCTATAATTTGCTTGAACATTCTGGTTGATTTTGTGACTTCTGTCATCATGCTAAGTATCATAGTTCACTTGCAGGAGTGATTTGCATGATTTACTAATCCGAAACAGAGGCTGGGGGCCGAGGGGAGGGGGGAGCGTGACGTCAAAAGTGTGGAGCAGGCGGGGCCCTCTTCACTCACATGCCAACCTCCGTTCAAGTCAGTCTACCTCTTGTCACGTTTTGGAGCGTACCGTGCCTCTGCTTAGCTAGCGATACCTGTATGTTTATTGATTTTTATAGTTTGTCCTGTTTTACTACTACGCGGGTGGAGCTGCAGGGGACAGCTAGTATGCTGTAAAGATTTAAACATGTTAAATAATATTGCAAACTATTATTCCTGTGACACAGTTCACCACAGATTACCATATTCAATTGAAGGAGTACCATTTTTGCTCCCACCAATTTCTTAATTAGAAGTTAATTCTTACTGTTAATAAAACAGATAAAATCCTTGGCTTGCTAGTGCTCTCATTCCATCACACAAGTCATCTCCAAAAATGTTGAGTTTAATTTCTTCTGAATGCACCTTTTAAATGTTTTGGAACAAAAGATGTTTCTCAAACCTTTCGCTTTTACATTTTATTAAAACACATTTCTTTGATGGACACAAAAGTGTAGATAGGATCAAGTCAACTGGTGGCCTGTTGGATTGCTTTGCATCTTATAATTGTTTCACAGCTGAAAACAATTAAGGATTAAAAGTCAAGTTATTTAAAATTACCTTGAATGAAGCCTTTCCATTATCAGAAGTATATATATATATATATATATATATATATATATATATATATATATATAGTTGTGCTTGAAAGTTTGTGAACCCTTTAGAATTTTCTATATTTCTGCATAAATATGATCTAAAACATCATCAGATTTTCACTCAAGTCCTAAAGGTAGATAAAGAGAAACCAGCTAAACAAACGAGACAAAAATATTATACTTGGCCATTTATTTATTGAGGAAAATGTTACATATTTGTGAGTGGTAAAAGTATGTTAGTTTGAAGGTGAAATTTGAGACAGGTGTTTTCAATCAATGAGATGACAATCAGGTGTGAGTGGGCACCCTGTAGTTATTTAAAGAACAGAGATCTATCAAAGTCTGCTCTTCACAACACATGTTTGTGGAAGTGTATCATGGCACGAACAAAGGAGCTTTCTGAGGACCTCAGGAAAGAGTTGTTGATGCTCATCAGGCTGGAAAAGGTTACAAAACCATCTCTAAAGAGTTTGGACTCCACTCAATCCACAGTCAGACAGACTGTGTACAAATGGAGGGAATTCAAGACCATTGTTACCTCTCCAGGAGTGGTCAACCAACAAAGATTACTCCAAGAGCAAGGCATGTAATAGTCAGCGAGGTCACAAAGGACCCCAGGGTAACTTCTAAGCAACTGAAGGCCTTGCTCACATTGGCTAATGTTCATGAGTCCACCATCAGGAGAACACTGAACAACAATGGTGTGCATGGAAGGGTTGCAAGGAGAAAGCCACTGCTCCCCAAAAAAAACATTGCTGCTCGTCTGCAGTTTGCTAAAGATCACATGGACAAACCAGAAGGATACCGGAAGAATGTTTTGTGGACGGATGAGACCAAAATAGAACTTTTTGGTTTAAATGAAAAGCGTTATGTTGGGAGAAAGGAAAACACTGCATTCCAGCATAAGAACCTTATCCCATCTGTGAAACATGGTGGTGGTAGTATCATGGTTTGGGCCTGTTTTGCTGCATCTGGGCTAGGACAGCATTCCTTGATTGATGGAACAATGAATTCTGAATTATATTAGAGAATTCTAAAGGAAAATGTCAGGACATCTGTCCATGAACTGAATCTCAAGAGAAGTTGGGTCATGCAACAAGACAACGCACCCTAAGCACACAAGTCATTCTACCAAAGAATGGTTAAAGAAGAATAAAGTTAATGTTTTGGAATGGCCAAGTCAAAGTCCTGACCTTAATCCAATTGAAATGTTGTTGAAGGACCTGAAGCGAGCAGTTAATGTGAGGAAACCCACCAACATCCCAGAGCTGAAGCTGTTCTATACGGAGGAATGGGCTAAATCCTCCAAGTCGGTCTGCAGGAATGAGCAAAAGTTACCGGAAATGTTTAGTTGCAGTTATTGCTGCAAAGGGGTCACACCAGATACTGAAAGCAAAGGTTCACATACTTTGCCACTCACAAATATGTAATATTCAATCTTTTTCCTTAATAAATAAATGACCAAGTATAATATTTTGTCTCATTTGTTTAACTGGTTTCTCTTTATCTACTTTTAGGACTTGAGTGAAAATCTGATGATGTTTTAGGTCAAGTTTATGCAGAAATATAGAAATTTCTAAAGGTTTCACAAACTTTCAAGCACAACTGTATATTTAAATCAATGTGTGTGTATGTATGTATGTTCTAACATCACTATCTGAACGGCTGGAGTGATTTTCATGAATTTTTAAAAACATTTCTCATTGGTCAACTATAAATTCTGTAGGGTGAAATCAACCCTAACCCACCCCCTTCTGAGTAGGGTGGGGTAGTGACCTTATGGTGTTGTATACATGTCATCATCCAGTTGACACTCGAAACGACCACCAGAGGGTGAACTGGGGGTGACTGGCAGCATTCGTTTATGTTTGAGCACCACCACACCCCTGTTGCTTTTGAAATTAAATAGAGTTGGCCAGTTCCGAGCGTCAACTAGATGATAACATACATACAAGACCGCAAGACAAGCACATTAGTGAGTCTTAATTGTAAATTTATTTTTATTTTTAAAGTTGTTTTTTAAATTATATTTTTCTCAAACAAAAAAAAAAACACTTTATTTTCCTTCCGGGCAACGCAGGGTATTTCAGCTAATTAGTTACTAACGAAGCAAGAGACTGGAAAGAAAACTTGCAGCCACTGGATCTGAGTCTGACACCACTTAATTACATTGCGGCCTGCATTATAATAAAAGTTCATTGTCTTTTTAATGCTTAATTTATATTTTTTTGATTGCACACAAATTTTGTAATTTAGTCCTTTAGACACAATTTTGTGGTGGTGAAGAACTTTAATACATGTGGTTTACAAATATATTGTATATGTATATTTTTTAGCCAGTGTATTTTTACTCATATTACCTAGTTTTACTAAATGTTTAATTTATGTTGCATGTTGTAGTTTACAGTATGCTGACACACTGTAATTTGACCTGCTGAAAGTTTGTTTAGACTGTTGATTTGGTGCTTATTTATGGGTTGGAGCACATTAAATACTCTGAAGAAGGCGGAAAATGCCTTGGTCGCCATGAAGCTTCAGGCTATGTTTTAAATTAATGTTGCTTTCCAGTAAGAAACTATTCTAGATGAAAAAACACATATCCACAGTATCCATGGCTATATTTTTTTCTGTGCTACTTATGTCAAGGCAATAACAATATACTGTAGTAATGTGGTTATTTTAATAATATCATCTTGGCCTTTCCCTTCTTCTACCTGAAGTCTTTAGATTGTATTTTGGTTTTTCTATCACTCTCATAATATTACAGCTATTTATTTAACCAGTATAATCTTTTCTCCAACCCCTCTTTTAAAACATTTCCCTTGTTACCCATACCATATGAAAAGATTCTTTCTGGTTCAAGAATTTCAAATTGATCTATTTTATCGGTGTGAGAGTCTCGTGTGTAACCTATGCTTTATCATTTTGAAAATATATTTGTCCAGCACACACTGCATTATTGCTTTGAATTTATTCCACATGACCTCAATGGAAGTCCTTCTCTCCTTTCATCTTTTTTGTCTGTTATTTGCTGTGTCAGTTGTGTCCCTTCAAAGTTAACCTGTCAAACTATATATTGTTGTGTGCTGCCTTTTGCAAGTTCATACATTACATCAAATTGCATTATATTACAGCAGAAGGATTGAAATGTTTCCTACTGATTTTAATGTCCATTGTTGGAAAATATATCTGAGATATGTGCACCAATGTATTTCCTCCAAGCAATTTGGATAGTTGATCTATTCTCTTGTGCTTGTCATATTTACTAATGAACCAAAGTAAAATATACTATACTGTAATACTGGAGATGACATCTCAATGTTATGCAATGTTATGTGATATGCTAACTCTGACTTGTCATTTTCTTTTAAAGTAATTCCGTTTTTGTACATCCATTCAGTTCTGAAGAATTTTTGACACTGCATAATCATTCTAAATGTATAATTCTAAAATATGTGCTGCTCAGATTATTAAATCATAACAAAACCACCGAGTCCACTTTATTTTTTACACATGGCTGGAGCCTTTCCTACAAGGACTTGGTGCAAATTCGTACACACATAGGGCCAATTTAAATCGGCAATTAACCTACATTTTTCTGAGGATGTGGCAGTAAAACCAGAACATCCATAAGTAGAGCCACTCAGACATTGGCAGAATGTGTACATTTTATATGGACAAGTGCAGGATGCAGACTCAGAACACTGGATCTTTGAAGCAGCAGTACTAACTACTACTGTGTTCAAACTATTATATCAAATAAAAAAATTTGGACATGACCATCAGAATGCTTTGACCCTAGAAACCAAGTTATCCGATGCTAATCTTTCTGATCATAAAATAGGTAATTACAATAGCAACTGATGAGAAGAATGTATAATTAATTGCAGAATTACAGTATTTGAAGGTTCCTCTAGAGCATGGGTCTCCAGCTCCGGTCCTGGATGGCCCCAGTGGCTGCAAGTTTTCATTCTAACCCTTTTCTTAATTAGTGACCTGTTTTTCCTGCTAATTAACTTCTTTTGAATTAATTTTAATCGACTTGTTTTTTTAAGATTTGTTCCTCTGAATCTCTTCATCATTCCTCTGAGTTTCTTCATGTCTTTCCTTAAATAGCACCCAAACAGAAATGAAATGTGAAGTGAGTGAGCCAGCAGAAGATCAAATAAGTCAGGGCTTCAAACTCTAACCGATTTCACTCCAACCAGTTGCTTACTTAGGTGCTGATTCTCGTTGGTAATTAAACCTGTTCTTTAATTCCATGGCTTCTTGCTGCTCTCATTGTGTAATAGCAGACATTTCTGAAATTGCTGATTTTTTCTTTTCGAAGGGCACTGTTAAATTGTTTTGATGACCTGAGCAGATCAGCAATCCTGAGACCTTCACCTTTCTTTATTTTCAGATTTTTCCACACAGTTTGCTGGTCATGTTTTGTATCTCATTATTGTTTGGCTGCTATTTAAGGAAAAAGAAACAATTAAGGGGTCTGGGTCTTCAAAAGCAAGTCAATTAAAATTAATTCAAAAGAAGTTAATTAGCAGCAAAAACAGGTCACTAATTAATGTAAACCTGTAGCCACTAGGGCCCTCCAGTTGGGAAGTTGGGGAGCCCTGCTCTAGAGTGTCTCTTTCTCTTGCACAATTTGGCTGAAAAACTAATCAGCAAATTGTTATCTCATAACAGGCTTAAGTTTCAAGTTTGTTATCTTTCTGTGCAGCCGTTTTAACTCTAGACCATCCCCAAGAACATGTGACACACAGACACATACAGAAAGACAGACACACCTCCATAATTGAGATATAGATGTTTTCGATATCAGAGGACCCTAAAACGCTGAGATCAGTCAAAAACCGAATATTATAATTTTTGATGAGTCTAAAGCTTCAACTCCTTTCCCATAGATAGGTTATGGTTGGGGAGGGTGAAAAGCAAAACTAGTAGAACATAATGTTTGGTAGTTTATTTTATTCAGACTTATTACAGTCAGTAAGTAAATAAATGAGTAATTGTTTTGAGAATGGGAATGGGAATCCCTTTTTATTGTTCAAGTAAGTAAAATTGATAAAAAATGGAAGGCCAGTCTATTTTTCTCAATAGCCATTCATTGTTGGTGATTCTGTTGAATGTCCTATGGTGAACTGATGCCTGTCTTCTGGTTTTGGGTGGACTTATCATTTGGGGACAAGAATGGGAGGTACGTAGGAGGACAGGAGATGTCACTCAGTATTGGGCAGGACTTCTGGTTGCCTAAGGACAAGAATGGAAGTGTTAACAGAGAATCACTGTAACTCTGGTTTCCTTCCCCATTGTTTTCCCTGAAATAGTCACCCATAGGACACTCACTACAGTCATATGTTTGAATATATATACTGTAATGCACTAATGTATTCTATTAAAATAATAAAAATATATGATCACAATTGAATACTAAATCACTGCATCTATTGATGCAGTGTTTGTAGGTCATAGTGGACAACAGAGAAGCAGAAAGCCAGTTACCTCTCCCCATATGCTTTTCAAACAGAAATTAACTTGAGTATCTGAAATGTTCTGTTAACCAATCTTTGGTCAGCTTGCTGTCTGAGTTTCATCTGATAATTAGGAGTATTGATCAAAGAAGAGTTGTCATGTGTGGAAAGACTGCATATCAAAGTGTCACCTTAAACGACATTCATCTTATGCTTGTAAGCACAAATTAAACTAATTGGAAGTGCACGTGACCCGAGCAGTAGAGTACTCTAAAAATGTGGTGCAGATTGGTATATCTGGATACTATTTGGAGCAAGTAAACTCATCCACACTCTTGGGAGTCAATAAGTTAAGCCTGTGCATCTCTGGGAATTGAAAGTACTCTGTTTAGGCTTGAAAGCTTTTTTCCTTAGAGCTCTTGGAAATGTTAGCTATGAAATCCCAGTTTTTGCAAGCTGCACTAGCTCTATGATGCACTCTTCCAAGCTTAGTTTCTGTGCCAGAGATTGAGCCCAAAAATGAAAGAAGAAGAAGTGGTCAAGTCAAGTTAAACGTTTCCTTTAGTTTTTAAATACCTTACTCTTTCAGGATTTTATAATGTCCCTGATATTCAACTAGCTTATAATGTAACTTGTACACTGCATTGTATACTAACGTGCCTTAAAGTTCTACTGACAACTTATACATTTATCCTGCTCTGTTTCTTTGTCTGTCACTGTTGGAATATATTGTTCTTTGTTATTCGTATTGTATAAGATCTTAGTAAAGCTCCTTTTGATGTATAATGTTTATGACGTATCATATATATTTTTAAACCCCTTCTTTACTGTTGTTTACATTGTACTACTATGTTTGTAAATCGGACCTACCATTTGTAACCTTTGTTGTTCAATGAAGCATCTCATCTTTATCCATGTTTGTTTAAGACACTATAAATAATACGATTTCCTTAAATGAATAAAAAGAAAACATGTTTATTCCTTACATGTTTATTCCTTACACAGGATTCAAGAGCTATGAGGTGGTAACATTACCACTGTATCATCATGCTGGCACACAACAAAGAGATTAGTACCCAGGCATACATTAACTTATTTCAGTATTGTAAGCGGTCTATCAATCTGATTTCACATCCATCCTAAAGAGAAAAGAAGCATTTAATTTTCTCAGCAGGAGTCAAAATTGTCAGAAGTCTTTTTGAAAAAGCAAACACCTGCTAATATATTTCATGATTACTAGAGAATACACTTCTTAAGAGTGGAAAGAAATCTCATTAAAATAAAAATATGTATAAAAAAGAATGTAAACTTCTTTCCACCTTAGCACAAAATGTATCTTGAATATTGAAGCCAGGACACGTGTGCCTCCAAACACTAAAAACTGCAATAAGCATTTCCCAAACTAAGATAACTGATGGCGTTTTACATGAAGGTTTTAAAGGAAGACAGCATTTCTATCAAAATGCTCAACACTGCCAATGCCTCTATCATTTTTGACAATAGCCATTGTTGTTATGCTTATCATCTAGCTTATGTTTACATCCCTTGGTTTTGTCTTTTCTGTTGTTTTTGAATTACTATTTTCAATCTGTTGCTTTGTTATTATGTGTTTTTTGTAAATATTACTTTGTTTAAATATTATTTTGTATTTATATGTATTTATGTTGTCTGGATATTCTCATTATGTTCTCATTATGAGGCAGGGCCACCATTACATCACTGCAGACTGATCACCCTCAGCCTTGATATTCTGGCAGATGATTTAGGTCCTTTAAAGGTTCATTGAGTGCTGAAGAGTTCAGATCAACACTTATGTAACTCACATAAGTTTGGTTTTGGATTACTGGTTGCTGACTTTTGCTTCTATTTATTTTGTTTTTTATTATTGTATGTACTGCACTATGTAGCAGCAATTAAAAATACAAAGGGATGTTTTATTTTGTTAGGCTTTGTCTTTTTGTTTTGTTTCTGCCTCTCTTTTTTAAATTTCTGTAAATTTGTGTACAATGTTATTTTTTTTAAATAAAATAAAAAAAGAAATTGAGAGGTATTGCAATGTCAAAATAAAAAGCCAAGGGCCATAACCATGAAATAAATGAGCAAAGCTCAAATCATGAACCAACAATCAAAGATGTAAAAGTAGTGCAAGATTTAGTAGCCTAAAGGGATCACATAATCAATTGTACTGAGCAGATGTTAAACGTAGTCAAGGAACAGAAAAACAGTCATAACCAGAAAATACTAACAAGAAAGAATACAATTTTTTTTTCTTCTTTGGAAGATGGTCACATCACATACTCCTGGTGGCCTTGTCTGATAACGGTATAGCAACTGTTAACTGTTAACAGAAATGGTAGTGCCCATTAAAAAAAAAAAAAATATGATGTCACAGGAGAATGTAATTTGTTATAAAATATAAAAATACACAATGCCAAAAATTGCGTATTAATTGTTATTAATTAAATGTTTATATCTTAGGATTCCTCAAGGCTGGGGGTTTATGGTTATCCTTCTCTTAAATGGCATTTGATGTGTCTCTTGACTAGTTAAAGGTTTTTTTTTATCTGTTAAAGCCTCAGACCTCTTAGTTTGGGGCCAGGCTGTCTGGAATAGGGTTTGTTTCTAGGCAGGCTAGTTTTTGTGTCATTATTAAGATTGTTCCCCTTTTTGCTGTTTTGATGCTGCAGGATTTTAACAACAATGACAGTAGTGTGATGTCTTTGACCTGGCACCAGACATTATGTTTTGTATTCTGCTTTCCAATTAATGATATCAGGGAAATGCCACCCGGAATCACTCAATGGATACATACAACAGAGTCTCTGAGCTGTAAAAAATGAAAATGACAGCACCCATGGGACACAACATGTGGTACGAAAATAAAAAAATTACGTTGTAGCTTAAAAATTAACACAAATTATCAAAAACAAGTACAAAAATTAATACCCTGTCAAAAACATTAGAATCATCACCATTGGGATCGCTAAAGTAAGTGTGAGCTAATGTGTGTGACTGAAGGGTATTCCATCCAGAGTTAGTTCCTGTCTTATACCCACTGATACAATACAATACATTACAATACAATACAGTTTATTTTTGTATAGCCCAAAATCACCCAGGCAGTGCCCGAATGGGCTTTAACAGGCCCTTTGATAGCCCCCAGCCTTGACTCTCTGAGAAGACAAGGAAAATACCCAATAAAAAAACTTTGTAGGGAAAAATGGAAGAAACCTCGGGAAAGGCAGTTCAAAGAGAGACCCCTTTCCAGGTAGGTTGGGCGTGCAGTGGGTGTCAAAAGTAGGGGGTCGATACAATACAATACACAGAACAGAACAAATGATGCCAGGATAGACTCTGAGTCGATGTGGGTTAAGGTAATGGATCAAAAGAATGGACTTGATCCTATAAAGCTATAACACATGAAGTAATTATTCCATGTTATAAATAAATAATAATATATAATTTTTTTTTTATATTGACAATCTATTACCCAAGACTCAAAACACATTTGTAGCATACCATACCATTTTCTAAGCCTCAGTAGGGCTGGCAGAGGGCTAGAGCTTATCCCAGCAAGCATAGGGAGCAAGGAAGAAACAATCTCTTGGACAAGACAACAGTCCATCAGAGGGTGAACTCACGCTACACAAGGGCCAGTTTATTGTCACCAGTCCACCTAACCTGCATGTCATTGGAATGTGATAGGAAACCCACAGAAGACACAGGGAGAACAAGCAAACTCCATGCATTGAGAACCCAGAATATGAACCCCGCACCGATCTGATAACCTATAGTGTCTTTCTTATTCACTTTTTGGAAATCATTACAAACACCTTTTTCTTAGGATAATAATCTTACCCTTACTCATAAACACATAACACACCAAATTACATTTCATACAATTTACAAATTTATTCATAAGGTAGTTTATTATTAATCTATTTGAAGTATCATGGGGAACTAGCACCTACCCAGCAGCAGTAAGTGGAAAGAGGGGAACAACCTTGACTGGAGCGCCAGTTCTTTCATAATACACTCATCTACTCCAAGCCTGTTTAGAGTCATATTTTCATCTAATCAGCAGGTGTTTAGTGTGGAAGTGCAAAACCAGAACTTTTCACAAAATAATCTGCATAGTTTATTTTCAATGCCAAAACCTGAACCATGACTCCTAGAGCAATAAGACGGAATCTCTAAATACTTTGACACCCTTCAAAGTATTGGTTTATTATTATTATTATTATTATTATTATTGGGGTCTTTTTATGCAAGTTTTATAACTTACAACTATGCATCTCTTTGTTGCTAATCAAGCTGAAATTTATGTTTATTGTATGTTTCTTTATTTCCTCTTTAAATCATTATGCTAGTTTGGACAATTAATAATTCTTAGATATTACTTTATGAAAATTAAAAACCTATATTTATAGTATTCTCTAAAAACCTTAATAACTTCCTTATATTTCCTGTATTTTTCCATTAGGCATTTTTGAAATGGTGTTTTTTAATGTTATTAGTTTATCCAGCAAAGCATTTCCTGTAATTTTATAGAACTTTATTTTGGCATCGTCTCTAATAATATTTTACAAATCTAATGTTTTGCCTGAACTATTCAAAGCCAGGCCCATACCAGCAGCAGTATTCTTCAAAAGAAATAACTTACTCTATTCAATTTACAATTTACCACTGCTTTCCTTAAGTACAAAAAGATCAGCTCCACAATTTTATTTGAAACGCTTCTAGTTTTAAACTTAATAACACCCAAATATACACCACAGCACTGTATACACTTTAAGTAGCACACGCTTTTCCTCCTGTGCTGGTTTTCGTTGTCTCTGCAAGTCCTGAATTTTTTCTCGGTATTTTCATTGTTTACCTATTTTTTAAATCTTGTTAATACCTATAATTAACAAACAAAAATGCCATTATTTTCAACTTTAATGTGACATCGTAGTGTGTATTGAAGTGTCTCCATGACACACAATTATATTTTTCTACAATTAACTTTCAGCTGGATGTGTCATAAAAATATTTTGTACATCTTATTATCTGATGTGTGTCTTCTTTACTTTTTGACAAAACAATGAAATAGTCACAACTAAAAAGCTTTAGCTTGTTACCCTGAACTACATTGAATCTTTACTCCAACAGTTTGGTTATTTTGCTTATGGCGGAATACAATTCCAAATTCAGGAAGACCTGCAAACCCTATGCAGCTTTGCCTCCGCGACTCTTTTAAATTCATAATGTGTACTGTTGATACTTATTTAACTTGAAATATTTTTATATGTAGCCTTAAGCCATTTTTCACACATTTGTAAAAACTGCATTTATCATTCACACATATTCAGTGTTGACCTTTTCAAAACCCTTTTCTAAATTTAAGTTCAGTAAAGTTATATTTCCTCTGTATAGAATATATCATTTAGGACATACAATGGATTAATAAAGTATTTAGCCCCTCTCATTCCATACATTTTATTGTGTGAGATTTAAATGTTTGCAGTTTTGCCCATCAATCTACACTCAATAACCCCTAATGACAAATGTTTTCAGAGTTATTATTAAAAATCTAAAACTAAAATTCTCAATTCCAGAAGTATTCAGATCTTTGTTGTGGCACTCCAAATTGTTGTCAGGCACATTCTATTTGCCTTAATTATCCATCATATGTGTCAAACTGTGGCAAACTGAATCGAATGGACATCATAAAGAAGGGCCAAAACCTGTGAATGTAAGGTCCCACAATTCAAACTGCATCTCAGGCCGTTGAAGCCATGAAGGCCAAGGAACAGTCTGTAGAACTCCATGATAAAATTGTGTTAAGTCGTAGACCAGGGCAAGGGTATAAAAACATTTCTAAGGTGTTGTATGTCCCCAGGAGCACAGAAGTCTCAATAATTGTGAAATGAAAGAAGTTTAGAACAACCAGAACTCTTTCTGGGGTTGTCCATTTAGCCAAAATTAATAACCGGGAAAGGACGGTCTTAAGTCAGGTAGGTTACCAAAAACCATTGGTCATCCTAACAGAGCTTCAGAAAACCTCTGGTAATATAGAAGAACCTGTTTGAAAGATGAACATCTCTGTAGCATTCCATCAATCAGGTGTTTACAGGAGAGTGACAGCATGAAGAAAAAGATTCTCTGGTCTGATGAGACAAAAAATGTAACTCGTTGGCAGAACTCCAAGTAATGTCTGAAAAGACCAAACTCCATGAAGCATGGTGTGAGCATGAAACAATGGGGTACTTCAGCGCAAGGACAACTGTCAATGGAAGCATAGGCTGCTAGG
>NW_024384944.1:0-35561 GCF_016835505.1 Polypterus senegalus
TACACTGCAACTATTAGCATAAGTTTCTAAAGGCAGACTGCACCAGTGTCATTTCACTGGCAATGCATTCTAATCTATTCAACCGGTAGCCCAAAGCCTCAGTGACAATTATTTACACACTTCTGGTATAAGAGCGAAGGTAAGTCATATATTATTTGCTTATCACCACACATGTACATATGTTAGCTAAATTCTATGTTTGAAATCAAGACTATTACTGATAAAGGTTACAAAAGGATTTCGCAAACAGGTGTTTTGGCAACAAGACAGAGCAAGATGATTACTGGGGTTTTGCTCATTTTGATGAATATTATCTTTTCCATTCTTTCTAATACACATCAAAGCAAGGCTGAGATGACTTTCAAGACATCATCTATATACAGTGCATCCGAGTATTCACAGCGCATCACTTTTCCACATTTTGTTATGTTACAGTGTTATTCCAAAATGGATTAAATTCATTTTTCCTCAAATTCTACACAACACCCCATAATACGTGAAAAACGTTTGAGGTTTTTGCAAATTTATTAAAATAAAAAAATTGAAAAAGACATGTACATAAGTATTCACAGCCTTTGCCATGAAGCATCCTGTTGCCCCTGATCATCCTTGAGATGTTTCTGCAGCTTAATTGGAGTCCACCTGTGGTAAATTCAGTTGATTGGACATGATTTGGAAAGCACACACCTGTCTATAGAAGGTCCCACAGTTGACAGTTCATGTCAGAGCACAAACCAAGCATGAAGTCAGGAATTGTCATGTAGACCTCAGAGCAGGATTGTCTCGAGGCACAAATCTGGGGAAGGTTACAGAAAAATTCTGCTGCTTTGAAGGTCCCAATGAGCACAGTGGCCTCCATCATATATAAGTAGAAGAAGTTCAAACCACCAGGACTCTTGTGAGACTGACCAGCCATCTAAACTGAGCAATCGAAGGAGAAGGGCCTTGTCAGGGAGGTGACCAAAACCCGATGGTCACTCTGTCAGAGCTCCAGCGGTCCTTTGCAAAAAGAGGAACTTTGCAGAAGGACAACCACATCTGCAGCAATCCACCAATCAGGCCTGCATGTGAGTGGCAGGCGGAAGCCACTCCTTAGTAAAAGGCACATGTCATCCCGCCTGGAGTTTGCCAAAAGGCACCTGAAGGACTCTGACCATGAGAAACAAAATTCTCTGGTCTGATGAGACAAAGATTGACTCTTTGGTGTGAATGCCGAGCGTCACATTTGGAGGAAACCAGGCACGCTCATCACCAGTCCAATACCATCCCTACAGTGAAGCATGCGTGGTGGCAGCATCATGCTGTGGGATGTTTTCAGCAGCAGGAACTGGGAGACTAGTCAGGATAAAGGTAAGATTACTGCAGCAATGTACAGAGACATCCTGGATGAAAACCTGCTACGGGCGCTCTTGACCTCAGACGGAGGCTATGGTTCATCTTAAAATGGCTGTGCGCCGCTTCCCATCAACGATGGAGCTTGAGAGGTGCTGCAAAAGATGAATGGGCGAAACTGGCCAAGGATAGGTGTGCCAAGCTTGTGGCATCATATTCAAAAGACTTGAGGCTATAATTGCTGCCAAAGGTGCATCGACAAAGTATTGAGCAAAAGGCTGTGAATACTTATCTACATGTGATCTGTTTTTTATTTTTAATAAATTTGCAAAAACCTCAAGTAAACTTTTTCACGTTTCATTATGGGTTATTTTGGAATAAGGCTGTAAAATAACAAAATGTGGAAAAAGTGATCGCTGTGATATTTCCAGATGCACTGTATCCTTATTCTATCGTTCTCTTCATTACAACACTGTGCCCACTATTTTAAGTGGAAGCACAGGAAAATCAAACATGTCTGCCAATGCTGAACTTCCCCACACTTGATTTTGCTAGTCTGTTGGCAATTTCTTGAAGTCCACTCACACCACCAACTGTTATACCTGGTCACCCAAGTTAGAGGTTCCACTAAACAAGCACTTAGTAGCTCTTTAGGCTCAATTAAAGTATGCTCGCTCAGTCTAGATGGCTGCTAAAAAGACATGCATCTCCTATTGAAAATTCTGGTTTGATTAAAGGAAAAAAAAAAGACTCAGTAATTTATGGATTGTGCCAGCAAAAATATACTTTTTTGTGTTTTTTAGTTGGACAGAAATACTGTAAGCATCTGCCACTTTCTTTTGTGAAACATATCAGAGGTAAATTCTGTCAATTAAGGTTAAGGCCAAGTTTATACTTAATGCAGCGTGCTCCTATGGAGACTAGTGCTACGCAAGAGGTGTACTGTTTTACGTGTGAGCGTACTTTACGTAAATCTGGAACATTCCACTAGGTGAAGTGCAATGCGATCATCAAGATAAGAAAAAAATGTGGCTTTGCTGTGTTGTGAATTGGCCAAAACATCCATTACATTCCCAGGACACCTTACCACAACATCTATGAAAAGGATGAATGTTTAATGATTATATCCATCAATGCAGGACACACCCATTGCGGTTAGCATCGGGCACAAGGCAGAAACAATCCCTAGACAAAACATCAGCTCACTGCAAAGTGAAAACAAGCCCCACATACACTAGCCTCATTTTCGATTCATCAAATCCATAAAACCTGCATGTCCTTGGAGGAAGGCGGAGCATACGTGAAACCCACCAGGAAAACATGCAAACTCCAGGCCTGGGGACACCAGGATGCGACTCCCTGGAGGACAGCGGTCCACTCCACCACCGTGGCGCCTCATATGTGCAATTATTAACAGTATTTATTATTTAAATTAAAAATTTATCTGTAAAATGTAATATACATATTTTAATGTATTTCATCATGAAAGTGGTATCAAGTATAAATCTAAGGATTCTAAATGTGTAGCTGGAATATCAGAAATGTAATCGTTCTGCAGGTTGGTTTTAAGATAACATTTACAATGGTCTACTTTAATGACAAAATATTGAAATTAAACCTAAATTTCCACTTTAATCACAAAATTCACAAAATAGACCTTTTCAGTGTCCGTAATTGTTTTTTTGTTACCCAAATACGCTTTTGTATATTCTGTTACTGTTGTGAAGGTGCAAAAAAAGACAACACGGAAGATCGTATGTGTATGTAGATCTTTAAAAGTAAGCGTCATTACATTGGGGAATATCAAGCATCACAAATACATCTGTATGCCAGCATTTTGCTTCACCACATCTAATCATTCAAACATCTAGCAACATTGATCCTATAGGATCTGCAGAGTGACTTGCCGTCACATGTTGATAGTAACACAGAGACTCCATCACATTCAACATCCACACACAATGCCCGGTCGATTTTTTGCTGGTACTGCAACTTGTGCATGCATCACATTAATTTTGGAGGATGTACTCAGTGTACTCAAATGAGCGCTGGAATGCATGGCAGCCATGATGCGTTGATACGCGTTCTGAGTGTGAGTATAAACCAGCCCTAAAGTGGCATAAGACAAGCTTTTACTGGTGTAGGAGAGACCTGGTTAATCTCCGTTAATGTTTTCTTGGAAAGGGACATTACCTACAATATGGAGCTGATTTGCCACCTTTCTCAATCAAATAAAGGCTTTTTGACCAGAAATTGAGGGTGCCAGAAGAATAAAAATCACAGACGATTTTAAGAACAGACAGTTTCAAAATTTGTAAAAAGTAGACACAGTGGGAGATTAATCTTTGAAGGGAAAAAGTTTTCTAAACACACCAGAGAAATTAACCAACACTTACGTGAAATTCTCTGACTAAACGGGTTCTTAAAAGTGGAAAGTCCAAAACAAGCTGTTAATAAACAATGTAAAACAGTGTAAAACTTACCATTAGCAACCAAGGAGCTGTAAACTAAAGAAAATGAATAGGATGAGACTTACCTGATTCTTGGTAATGCTGAAATTTAGCTGAAGACCCATGTCAGCTAGGAGACAGTAACGTCTACAGTCTTCACATAATTACCCACTTAGGCTTTGGAATTGGAGTAGGAACTGGAGTTGGAGAGGTGCAAGGTTGTGACATTTGGAGCGAAGTCGTAACATTTGGGATGCAAGTCGAACATTTGGAGCGAAGTCGTAAATTTGGAGCGAAGTCGTAACATTTGGAGCAAGAGTCGTAGTGGGGGTGTCTGCACTACATTCAAATGCTATGCGTAAAAACAAATACAGTTACACTACATTTTCTTGAATTTTAAGTTTTAGAGGCAGAAAGTAATACTGGTTATACACAATGTGAAAATAAAATAAAAAAGGGGATATTACAATTTCCTCAGCAACAGTATAATGAGGCACTAAAACGCCACCTCACAGATCCAGGTTACCCAGTCCTAGTATTGTGTGTGATCACGGCGTTTGTATTTCAGTTTAATTTGTTGACTATGAAATAGGTTTTGCATTAGCATGTCCTATGAAAGGCTATGTACCTAGGATTAGTTCCTGTTTTATCACAAACAGGTAAAACTGCCACAATTAACTCACATATTTTAAATTAGCAAGTTATAAAATGAATGAAAATAATAAAAAAAAAAAAAAGTGTCCACAGAAAAGAAAACCAAACAACAAAAAACAACGAAATGCAACAACATGAGACAGAGCTTGCATGAAAAAAAAGCACACATTTATGTAAAAATATTAAATCATTTCATTCAGTTTAGAAATATTTAGCGAAATACAAAAACTCAGACATAACAGTGCTACTTGTGTAGATACCTTGCTTGCTGACATTTCCATCCTTTATGTAGGCTTGAACGCTGACATTGGAAAATTTCATTGTTACATTATTTATGATAAGAATTTCAGGATTTAACATTTGTAGTAGTTGTCCATTGGTAAACCTGGCATAGGTTACTTTAGGAACCGTAAAAATCCTAAGGATAAAATGCAACAATTAGATATAATTTATCTTACACACACACAAAACCACACACAACTACCAGATCCAACAATATATATTGCTTATACAACAATTAATACACTTCTTACATAATATTTTAATGATTCTTGAACCAAAAAACAAACAAAAGATGCAGAAATCAGAATAAGGCAATTACCTTTTGCAGATGCATTAGGAAATATAGACTGTCATTGGTAGAAAAAAGGTTATAACATCTACATGGTAAACAGTTTGATTATGCAAATTCACTGTAAAAGGGTGGCATTCCAAAACCAAGTTTAACAATGGTTCAGTCGTGTTATCCCAAGGTGCTTCCAGTAGTTGACACATTGTTTGGCAACAGAAAAACTGAAGTTGACTGCATTTAATAAAAAAAGAAAAAAAAAAAATTACAACAGGAAGATAACAGAAAATCTAGAATCTATTATCTTTGTTAAAAAAATCAGATAATATGCTAAAAATTACTAGTTCATTATTGTCAACTTTAAAACATTCATAATATCAACAGAAGTAAAAAATCTTTTTTAAAATAAAAAAAAAATCAAAATTAATTTTTGAAAATTTGCAAATAATCATTAAACCTCTAAAACACAAATAAAAGCAATATCAAACTCCTAAAAGTGAAGTACAGTGACCCCTTGCTATATGGCTTGGACTTTCCGCTTTCCCCATCATGGTTTAAATGTAACATATCTATACAAATAGTAAGCCCTCACCACTCATCATCACTCCATACTGACTCATCACAAATTTATCAAATTCTGTGGGTGGAACAAATTTCAGGCTCTTTCCCTTAAGCTTTTTTAAGTTAAGCGGTTTCTTTCGAAATTCTACACAACGGTCAAAAGGGAAACCATTTCACCATATACAGCCATAGCCAGCAGTTTTCGGTTGCCATGTGTGGGTTGCCACACATTCCCCCTTATGTAAGTATAGAGAAAAAGGAAGGCTCAAAAGCTGAACAAAATGCATTTACAATTGAGAAGGCAAAAAGATTATGAAGCGTGGCACAACATATTCTTAAACCCAATAGGAAAACAAAGCACGGTGTGAACCTGAAGTTTTAATTAAGTTTATATAAGCTCCGCTGCGTTGTCAGCCTCACGTAATCGGTTCGGCGAAAATTTAATGAGAGCAGGGTATAAAGACTTTGTATCACTTGTATTAAAATTCGAACAAAGAAACTTAAGTGCGGTTTAGTAACATTAAAAAAAAGCATGGAATGGGGAGACTGCAGAATAACAAACCCACTGAGAAGCTTGATGCATGTCACTCCCGGCTCCACTCAACTTTGAGCCAAAAGATTAAATTAAGGTTATACACCCTACATTCGCAGGCAAATCCACAACTTAATACAATGCCTGTTGAACATCTTACATTCCCGGGTTTGGGTGGTGAACATTTGATGAAGGGAAACCTGTTATCTTTACAACGGTTGACCACAATATAACTTGAACACAACACATCCTCCAAATACGAACCTGATTGAAAGAAATAATGATAATCAAATCCTTGATGGCAGCAACACTCATGACGATCACAAAATTATTAACATTGACAATCATGTTACTTTATTTTTAAAATGTTTTTCTTTTTGGGACAAGCATACCTGAGAAGCTTCAATGCATGTACTCCATAAGCTTTTTTAAAAAACCATTTAATCACACTATGCTTTTCAAGCAAAGGGGAAATTTTGTCAATGCTGATTCAGGAACATCGAACCTGATGCACACTCGAGCTACAAAAATGGAAGAGTTGAAAGCGTTTGGGACTGATGGAGGCAAATTTCATTTCAAAAGACTACCCGCGGAAGCTTGATAAAGCGGGGTTTTTCAAACGTTAAAAATAGTTTACATCCACGAAACTTCAACTTACAGTACTATTAAAAATGAAAACATTTACAGCGAACAGAAACTGTGTATGCTGTTACCCTTTCATTTGGTACCAGATGTGACAGTCAAACCTGATGAAATGACTGGCTTCAGGACCAAAATTAAATCGTCAACATCTGTCAAACTTAAAAATTTCCCTTTTGCAAAATGGATTGCTTTGGACTGAGCCCACTAACAGTGGTGGAAAAAATAGGGGTTGAAAATGTGCTACAGTTAGGAGGTGATCAACTTTCCAACTCAGCCGAAGACTATTTCAAGTAAATTCAAGCTTTTAGGACACTGAAAAGCAAGCAAATTAGATGCATTACAAACGCCAGACTTTTGTGCCTTACTGGGATCATGGATTTCGTGACGTTATTCTAATTACATCTAATTACAAAATGTTCAATGATCACACTGTTTACCTAATGTACAAAATAATTTTGGCAAGTTACCAGATTTTAAAGGTGAAGCTAACAAATTACCTTTTAAATGTTTCTGCTTATTTTTTTTTTTTTAAGAAGAAAACTGCACTTTATGTTGAAATTTGTTTTTTTTAAAGACAATACATTCTGAAAAAGTACTTAAAGTGCAAAATACCATTTTATTTTATAATCTGCCCAATTTTAGCCAGGGATGATATTTTGTTTCTGTTTTTGAATTGAAATGCAGTTTAAATGCTTTTTTTTTTCAAAAATTTAAAAGAAGCTTGAGTTTACAATATTCATGTCCATGTCTATTATTTGATTCTTTTGCCACTAAAAGCCATTTAAATAAAAAAACAAACATTTGGGGCTTGGGAAATTGTTTTTCTTATTAATCAAGATTTAAGTAATTACAGTCTAATTAATTAATTAATTTTTTAATCAGTTTTTCCCCTATATATGTGTGTGTGTGTGTGTGTTTTGGGTTTTTAAAAAGTTGTTCTTAAGCTTCTAATAATTCTTTTTTTCCCAAAAATATAGGCTCAAAAAAAAAAGAAAACAAACATTAATTGAAGTACATTTATTCATTAAAATAAAACCCATATTAAATAGTTTTAAATAAATCATTATTGCACAATTATTGGCACCCTGCTGTTAATATTTGAATAACCTCCTTTTGCCAACAAGACAGGACTTAATCCTTCTATAATATTTCAAAGGTTGGACAATACAGAACATGATTTTTTGACCATTCCTTTTTGTGCAATTTTTTCTTGATTGTCCAGAGTCCTGGGTCCCCCTCTTCAGCTCACCCACAGGTTTCAATGGGGTTGAGGTCTGGGGACTGAGATGGCCATGGAAACAGCTTGATTTTGTGTCTGCTTTTTGGGTCATTATGTGCTGGAAGACCAGTGAAAACCCATCTTCAGCTTTCTGACAGAGGCATCCAAATTTTGTTTTAAAAATGTCTGTATCTCAAATGACCCTTGATGCCATGCACCCTAACAAGGATCCCAAGGCCTTTGGAAAAGAAACAGCCAGGCAGCACCACATATCCTCACCATATTTTTACAGTGGGCATGAGGGTGCTTTTCCTCATACTCATTCTTGGATTCCGCCAGACTCATTAGAAATTTTTTAATAAGCTCAATTTTAGTCTCATCGACCAAAGCAAAAGCCCCAGTTGAAACCCAGCTGCTTAGAAACTCAAGGCGTTACTTTTGTGATTGTTGGTGTAAACGTTTTCCTTGCATGTCTCCAAAACAGCTTGTTGGCATGGAGATAACGTTTATGTTCATGGAAAACTTTGGCCCCCTAGATACTATTCTTTGGTGCAATCCTCTTAACAGTGAACTCGGGAAAGATGTTTCTTCTTACCATCCCCCTCATGGTGGAAGAAAAACTGGGTCCTCATCCAGCCTTGGTTTGTCACTGTTCCTCGTTTTACACTTCTTTATTATTCCTCTGACTGTAGATACAGGTGGGTTTAGGCGAGGAGCTATTTTTTTGTAGCCATTGCTGACTTATAAAGGGTCGCACATCTGCTTTACTTGAACAGCATCTTCTCTCGTCTTTCCCATGTTGAAGAGTGGCAAAGAGCAATAGGACCCCTGACACATCATATTTATACCAGGGACAAAGGAAGTCATTAATTACTATTTAAAGTTCCAATTTACGATCAACTTTAAAAATAAACTAGAAATTAAAAAAATGCTCCAATTACATTTTTTTGGGAATTGTTAGTTTGCAATAATTGTGGCAAAATGATTTCATGTAAAATATGTATTTCTTAATGTGGGATTTTTCCCAATGAATAAATAGATTTTCCCTTTTTTTTTTTGTGAGCCTATATTTTTGAAAAAAAATTATTAAGCTTAAGAACACATTTTAACCAGGGTGCCAATAATTGTGGAGGCACTGTTTGTTGTGTGTGTGTGTATATATATATATATGAGGCGGCAACACTCATAACAGTGAAAAAACAATTAATTGACAATCATGTTACTTTATTTTCAAAATGTTTCCTTTCTTTTCATTACTTCTTTAACCACTCTTTTTGCTGTGAGCGTGGGTATTTTGCTAGTCTAAATATATATCACGGATTTTTAAGCTGGTTCACGTTTCTGGGACAATGGGTCTTTTAAATTTATGGTACATGCTTCCCAGTTGGTTTGCCCAGTTGATTTCATACAAAGGGGCTATTGGCAGTGGCTGAAAGCTACCCAATCACGCACGTGTAAATAAAAACTCCTCAATGATATCGATATGCTTCCGGCGGTCGTCACATATTAAAAGCTCTAACAGCACCTATTGTTTTTTTAATTTTTTGCTTTTCTCTGCCCCCTACCTCTCTGACATTCTCTGCTCCTGGGGGGGTGTGACCCCGGAGAGGCTGTTCACGAGACTGTCTGCCTAGAGGATATGAATGCTCCTCTAAAAAATGCTGAAAGACTATCTTCACATTGCTCCTTCCTTGCGCTTTCAGCGTGTTCCCAAATTTAAAAGCCAACACCGTATTGATTTTGATTATTTGCTTTTCTCTCTCTGACATTCTCTCTCCTGCGTGCACTCCTTGAAGAGAAGATATGTTTGCATTCTTTTAATTGTGAGAAAGAACTGTCATTCTGTTTTGTCAATTGACACAGTTTAAACTTTTGACTAATAGGAATTATTTCATGTCTGAGGGCTCTAATAATGTTAAAAATGTATTTGAAAGGTGTAAAGGTTTTCTATGCCCTGACTGAGAAAATATTAGATTTATAATTAAAGAATCTTCATGGAAATTCATTTTCAGTAGACTCGGGAATGGATTAACGGATAGCGAGGGTTTACTGTATATACATGAAAATTAAGTAATTTGGGGTTCAATAAATAGAAATAGTTCATGCCTGTCAACATGCATAAAATATATCATACTTCTAATAATACAATGCTATGTAAAGTTTGGGCACCTTGAAGGTTGCATGATAATTTGCTCTGTATTCATATGGAAGATCAGCAATATATTTAAAATTTTTTTTTTTTTTTTAAATACAGAAATGTAGCAGGGGATGTTATCAGACCAAAATTCTCAGTGTAGCATTATTGAGATGTATGAAATAAAATAAAAAGTAAAAAAGGGATGTGCAAAATTTGGGCACCTTTTAATTACATTAATTTGAGACCTGAGTCATTTAATGCTGACAGGTTGCAGCAAAAAACTTTGCTTGGGTTAATAGACATTAAACTACAAAGATAGTACAAACCAGTCATGAAAAGATCATTTTTAGTTAACTTCTAATTGTGCTTGTCCTCAGTTCTCTAGAGTGCAACATGGGGAAACCCCTAAAGAACTCCCACTGACCTAAAAAAAACCCACTACAAAAATTTGTTGTTTGAATTAGGAGAAGGGTACAAAATTATAAAAGGCTTGGACCATCTGTTCCCCAGTCAGAAACATAGTAAATGGAAGGCCAAGAACAGTTCTTGTGAAGGAAAAGAGGCCAAGAAATATTCTGAAAGGACAAGAAGATGGTTAGAATGGTCACAGCCATCGGAAACCATTTCAAGCACAAGAACATCTGGCTGCTGGCGTGTCATTGTACAATGTTCCACAGTTCAAGCCCTTTTTACCAGGAACAGTTCTTGGAAGGATGGTGCGAAAAGCCTTTTGAACCACAAGTAAATTCGCATGAGGTATCAAAATGCACTGGGCAAGCCAGGAACATTTTGGAAAAAACACTGTGGACAAATGACCTAAGGTAGAGTTATTTGGTCACAACAGATGCTATGCATGTTTGGGGGGGTTTTTCCAAAAAAAAACAAAAAACACAAAACCATTCAGGAGAAGAACTTTGCCTACTGCAAAATTTGGTGGAGGTCCATCATGTTATAGGGCTGTGTGGTTAGCACAGGTACTGGGAAAACCCTTTTTAAGGTTGTGGGCTGCCTGAATTCTTCCCAGTATCAGCAGATTCTTGATTTTTTTCAGGTGCCCTTTACATAGCATTGTATGTTAAATTTAAGAGTTTAAAATACAAAAACACTGCCATCACAGAGTTAAATAAGATGTAAGGATGTCACTTCCACATTAAAGAACAGTCTCCTGGAAAAGAGCTTCTGTCCTTTCTTGTATAGTTCCTCTGTGTTTGGAGACTATCACCTGTAAATGTGGACCCAAGTACTGTAGGAGTGGACCACCTCTACATCCACTCCCTGGTAGTGACAGACATGGAACCCTTTTGGGAAGGCAAACATCAAAAGTCAATGACCAATTCCTTGTGATGCCAACTCCTATATCTGTCTCATTCCTTTATAATATCCCCATAAGTGCGAATTATCTGGCATTTATCAAGTGACATGACTGGTGTTATATTTATAGTCTAAGTGACAAATGAAAGAAAGGAGACAGGACTGTTCCTAGTGGTGCTCCAGCATTGGTCACCATATCAAACACAGTCCTTTGGTCTAAAGGCTCTGTCTGCCCAACAGATTGGCATTAGCCAAGTACCAAGGCTCATCCACCTCCAAATCTTGAGACTTAACGGGATGGCTGGATGGTTGAAGGCAATGGATAATCAAAAAAAAACAATACAGTGTTGCTAGCTTGTCCAGTGAGAATAAGCTTTTTGGAGCAGATCTATAATTGCATCGCCCTCCATCCCTTTTCCAATAAGGGCAGGCAATGGGTCCAAATGTTCAACAAGAGGACTTGTATAGTCTAGGACTAGTCTCTCAAAGGTATTCATAATAATGAGGCTGTTTACTGCCTTCTCTGGAACAGGAACAATGCAGGATGTTTTAAAAAAGCGGTGGTACTTTCTAAACCCTAGGAACAGAATGAACAGGTGACATACACACCAAAACACAGGCCTTAAGAACTTGACTGACTCCATCTGGTTCCACAGCTTTTCCTCTGTGTACTGTGTAGTTTCATCAGTTGCCTCCTATTGGTCTTCAGTTATGGTCGAGGTGGACTTGTCACAAGCCATTCCAGTTGGTGGTAGGAGTGTTGATTAAAAGGTTGTGAGAGGAGACTGGTCACTGGAAGAAGGTGTGGGAAAAATCTATTAAAAACTTGGCTCAAGGCATTAGGCTTTTCCACATCTCTTATGCACAACAGCCCTGGTTGCTAGAGTCCAATAATTATATATTCCCTTCAGACATCCTAATGTTATTCTAAGTGAGTTTGTTTTTTTATTTTAGCTTGTAACCTTCCTTTCTTTTACTCGCTTTTCTTTAGACAGAGCCTATTTACCTGATTTGAATCCCTCTTTTCTTATTCAAGAGACCTTTTTAACCATAGTAAACCATGGTTTGTTGTTTGGAAAAACAATGGAATGTCTTTGTATAGTCTGTGATGGAGTGACTGAGTCCTTAATATTGTCATTATTTGACTCATCCATTTCCCAGTCTGTCATTTGAAATTCAGATTCAAAGCCATTGTAGCCTTCAGCCCCTTCCTCACTATTCTGGTGGGAGCGTTACATGGGTATGTTTTTTTCTATCGAATACTGTTAGATTTTCCCAAAATAAACTTAAGGCAATGTTTTCAACTGATTTGCCATGGATCTGAGCGTTGGGGACATCCCTGGGGGAAAGTCTTGGAGTCTTAAAAGCAGCTCTATAATCATATTCGACAGACCTTAGACCCTTCAGAGCGAAGCTCTAGGCGCTACAGTCCATCTACCCTTGTTGTGTGTTCTCCGCCCAGGCCTCAGGGCTAGTGGGTAGTGGATATGTGCCTCTGAGGTGAGAGGGGCAAGCAAAGGGTGAAGCAGCTTGGAGATGCCACCAAAGTGCTTACTAAAGGTGTGTCTAGCACTGTTTTCAGAACTGCACTTTACTGGCTCCTCAGTAGTCCCAACCCTTCGACAGTTGAGCAAAGTGTAGGGATACATTGTTTTATAGTAATTGCTTTGGGGTGATTTTTTGGGTTTCAAAAAGTGGCCCTACAGAAAAAAAAGGTTGGAAACACAGACTTAAGGTAAAAAAGGCATCTGGATGACAAAAAATTTCATCCATTTGAAAAGTTCCCAAATCAACAAGAGACATCCATTTCCTTGAAGGGCTGTTGAATGCAAAGTTTATCACTGGGAAAATCATCTTCTAGAAGTTTCCTTCTGTATAAAGCATAAGGATCAGAGGGGGAAGAGGCATTAAGAAAAAGTGGGGCCTTAACAGTGACTGAAACAACTCCCAAAAACAAAATTTTCTAAATATGAAACACGGGTTGAATTTAAATGTGAGATCACAAACCTGCTACATTTGGATATTAGCTGAATATAGACTGAAAACCAAGAATCTTGACAAGGTAGCTGAAAAATGATTAAGATTTGCAAAAATTCTTTCAAGAACTGGTATTCAGTATTAAAACTGCAATGCCTCCAAATTTCAAATATTAAAGAGACTGCCTAATGCAGTTTTATTTAAAATCAAATTAGAATTCAGTCTAAGTATAGCATAAAGAAAAATCCTATGACTCAATAAAACTAAGTCTGAACAGGTGGCATTAGATTTAGATTAAAGGAACACTCATGTTGAAATTCAGGTGACAATGAGATTTAAAATAAATATTACAATAAATTCATATTTTTCCCCAGTGTCCCAAAACCACTTAAGCATACTAAACCAATTTCAAAGATTTTGAACAAATTAACACTTCACAATAGTTTTAAAACAAACCAAATAAAAATCAAATACCACAGGGCCCCTTTAATGGCCAATTTAAATAATTTAATTGTAGAGTTTTAAAACAATTTTGTTCCAATTTATATTTTGGGCTGTTTCTCTACATTCCCAATTTAATCTTGAAACCTCTAGGGTAAAAACTAAAGAACTGGTGAGCGGCTTTTTGTGTGCACATAAAGCCTGAAATACTTTTAGGCTAGCCAGGCCAATACAAATTTAAAAATACTGAAAAAAAACACACCTCTTTAAACTACTTTTTTTCCTTTCATTAACTAGTTTTCATCTGCACATTTTATAATACCCTTGGATCTCATAAACAAAAATTCAATGGAAAATCTTTCTATAATCCTGTATAATTTTGAGAACAAATGATGTAAAATGGTATGGAAACTAAAATCACCAACCCACTTAACACACATCAAATTAAAGTCAAAAACTGAAATCACAGACTGATCCAACCTGTGTGAATTTCACAGCAACTTTTAATGTGACTCAGAAGTGTGTATAGGTCCCACGTGCCATGGTGCTCACAACATCTGGGCATCCCTGATGAGATGGGGAATGAGTCTGGGGATCTTCTCCCAGACCCAATATAAACCTCTCAGGGTCCTCAATTGGATTTGGGCAGTGAATGGCATCAATGCCTTAGTCATCAGAAACTCACACTTGGCCATATGAAGCGGGGTTTGGGCCCGCACAGCAGGAACCCAGGCTCCTAAACCAGCATAAGGTCTGACAAAGCTCTGAGTTTCATCTCTGTCTTAAAAACAGTTAGGGTACGTTGCATAGCATGTGGGGTCTGTGCAATCCTCCAAGGTTATGCCTGAGTCCATCATTGTTTAATGCCAAACTGGGTGTTGGATGATGATGCAGGCTTAACATTCAATGCAAGGTCTCAGACTCTTTCACCGGTCAAGTTCAGTGTGAATCTGCTCTCACCATGAAAGAATAGGATGCAATGGCGGGCTGAAAATTGGGATTCCCGACAAGGCCAATCGAGCTGCATTGATGGGCTGTAGCACAGGTTCCACTAGAGGAGAACAGCCCTCATGCCACCCCTTGAGTGTTTCTGCAATCTGGTCAGAAACAAACACCCAAGCTTAACGGAGATTGATCATTTTGTAGGAGCTTGGCATGCCCTGCTGTTTGTTTCTCGACCCTGTCAGTTCTCAGTAAACCTGCCTGTCTCCTGGCATTTCCTCCAGACCATACTGGGAGACACAGAAACCTTCTTGAACAGCACATATTGATGTACCATTGGAGAGCTACTACCTCGGGCCCTTTAAAAGTTGAACCCCCACTTGCTCAAGTAGTGACAAGAATACTAAACAAAAACTAGGTAGAGTCAGTCAGAAAAATAAGAAAAGAGCAATTTTCTGTAATATTACCTACAAAACCATTCCCTTTGGTTGTCTTCTGATGTCTCTCCCGTGCACCTGTTGTCACTTTTCATTTTGGACCAAACAGATAAAAGTTGCTTACAATCACTTATCGTCCCAACTGGGCAGACCGATATCCTAAAAACTTAAATGACCAGGTTTTACTGTGATGATTAAGTGTTCTCTTAATTTTTTAAGCAGTGTATTAACATCCACTGAATTTTCATCTTCAAAATAAATTGGTGCAATCAAAATCGTAAAATTTTCTACATTTTGTATTTATAGTACTGTTCGATTTCCTATTTATGCTTTTATGTGACAAAAAGCTTCTATTTATGAGTCTCAAAGGTATTCTCTTCAGAAACAGGTGGAAATATATTCACACATTTTAATGATTCTTTAGCTATAATCATTAGTAATATTAGTAATATCATAAAATGAGGAAGCAAGGGCTAGAGGCAGATGTTACAGCTAGGATGTAAAATGTTGCTGTTGTTTTGCACATGACATGCTATCTTTGGGTTCAACTGCAACTTGTCCTTTGACAAAACTTTCACTTATGATCATTTTTGCCTCATGTCATTTGTTAAACTGTTGTGCAGAACTCCGTTTGTTGAGATGGGCCAATATAAATTCTGCCCCAAAAATGATTCTGTAATTAATAGGTGGTTATATATTCAGCTATACACTGTCGAGTTGTTTGTTAATCACAAGAGTGGTTTTACAGCCACACCCCAGTCAATTTTCTATCATTAACCTCTTGTAGCCATTTGCTCTATAATGTCAGTGGTTTCTCTTTTTCTAAGAATGTATAAATGTTCATTTGTAATCTCACCTGTTATTTAATGCTTGTTTAGATTTTCCCGGGTCCAAAAACTAAATTAACACAACACATTCAGTGATCTTTTATGTGCTCATCAATACAATGATTTATTCAACCACTAAGTAACAAAGGTTCAAAAAAACAAATAGCATGCTTAAAAACCTAAAAAAAAAAACTACTCTCTAAATCTGTAAAAATTACATTTTAAACCCCTGCATCTTTTTTTTAATTTCGAACCCATCTGCTTCTAGTAAAGCCAACAAGTAGTTTTCAAGTTACTACAAAATAATAAGATTCTGCACAATGTAAAGACAAAGGGTTTCTCAACAAAGACTCATTGAACTGGTCAAATGCAAAACACTTCAAACAAGAATGGTTAAATAATGATGGAATTTATAAATTAAAAAAAAAAAAAACTTACCACGTTCTTGTCAATTGTCTCATATTTAATGGTGAACTGAAGTTCCATATTACCATATAGGCATGTTTTTATTGTTATCATAAACTTACCCTCATTGCACTAAGACTGTAAGACACCTTTAAAAAAAATTATAAATATATTAAAAATGAAACAAAAAAATAACTGGTGTTTAAAAAAGTTTCCTGGAAAATTGGACCAAACTAACATTAAATGAAACCTCAAAGGAGGTTTTGCTCAAGATTAAAATGCAGCACTGGCGAGGCCTCATCTGAGATAACGTGTACAATTTTCATCTCCGGGCTCAAAACAGCACAGGAGCACTAGAAAAGCCAGGAAAGGGCAACTAGGCTGATCCTGGGATGAAAGAAAAGCTAAGCCTTTACTGTTTAAACAAAAGGACATTAAAAAGGTAAGAGTAAATGTTTAAAATTCTGAAGAAATTAGTACTGTGAATACATATAAACACAGATGGAAAATTCTATAGTAACTTTCACACAAGCGTTAGAAAATGTTTCTTCACAAAAGAACACCATAGGCACATGGAATAAGTTAGAAAGTAGTATGGTATACACTAGACATTCTGACTTTCACAATTCTTGCTATTGTAATGTCATTGACAAGTTGCATCAGTCAGATTAGTCAGCCACTAGGCTGACCGCCTTTTAAAGGCGACTGACTTTAAGTTGACCACTTCTTAAGGCAATTCAATATGTAGATCAATTTGATATTTTATACAAACTCATTAATTTGGTTATATTGCATTTGAGCGGTATAGCTAATACTAAGTAGTTTCTGTTATTTTGTTATAAAATTTAAACTTTTTCTATATTGAATTGTCCCTTTCAAACCGCCTGATATTTACTCGAGCGGTGAGGCATTTGTACTCCATCAACATTAATTATTTCCAGAGACATAATTTTGTCTATTTTCAGCGCATCACGCACAAAAGCAAGGGAATGATGGGAGCACCAGAACTCTGCTCACATCATGTCGCAACTCCATAAGCTGCAAGTAGTAAGTCTGTGATAAGGAATACCTTCGCACTCCACTCACGGACGGAAGGACAATCCCGACTGCTTTTATATAGTAAAAAAAGAAGAAGAGATCGCACAGCCTGGGTAGAAAATCATCTTTACCGGGAAAACGAAATTTCAAATCCCATGGTGCTTTGCAAACGGACGGGCATGTGTGAAACTCGCGCTGCATAGCACCCCACGGGACGGAAGGTCAATCCCGACGTTTTATATAGAAGGTTTTAGGACTGTATTCCCTCACCAACAGCAAGGCCTATATGGTAAACATCCCAAGAGAAGTGGCCAGATTACAAATAGAAGCCACCTAAAAGAAGAGAATCCATTCTGCCACTCAGGCTACATTGGTGTCGCAACAGGACAAAAAGACCTATTTCCCAACAGCAAAGTGCGGTGTTGTGAAGCCCTGTAACAGACGTAAGCTCTTCAGAACAGTTTTTGGGAGAGTGTTGAAGCAGAGATCTAAGATCTTTAGTGCCATTTGCAGTATTACACAGCAGGATCAGGGGTGGGGATCTGACAGTAGCGGGCTTCAGGTTCATGGAGCTGGGAAAAAGTGGGCAGGACTGAGTTACCACTGACCCCAGGAGAGAAAGTGTAAAAAGGGCAGGTGTTAAACTGCACAGATAAATGATCTCGGGCATTATGGGGAGCCAAGGAGGAGAGTCTCAAAGCTTGAAGGAAAACAAACATGAGAAAATTGAATATACAGCTACAGACAAGGATGTTGCCAGCTTGCTTATATAAACATAGCATAGGTTTGTTGAACACCATGCTAAACCTACTCATTTTGTCCTAACAACTTCTTCCAAAATCTCCCAAGGATTTCTCAGATGCTCTTACGCTAGTCAAGAAAAACACCTACAGTATATCCTGGATCTACCTGGGGCAGTGTTTCTCAAAAAATTGGGGCACCTCCAACAAACCCCCTGGCTCCGTCAAGGGAGGCGTTTGAACCTCGGGAACATGCTTTTTATTTTTTATTTTAAATTTTTTTGAATTTGATGCACTTTAAATCTTTTGTTTACATTTATAAAGCTATTCTTTGTTGTAAATTGGTCCATATTTCTTTCTTTTTATTCTCTTATCGTTAATAAGGATAAGTGTTATGCGGGGTGTTTATAACAATTTTATAGACAAATGATACTATTTATAGTGGCGTGGGGGGCGAGATGTTTTCTTCTTCTAGGAGGGCAACAGAAAATAATTGAGAAGCACTGACCTAGGGTCATGACTTTTACATCTATGAAAGTGAGCATCCTAATTTAAAGCCAAACCACTTAAACTGGCTCCTCTTGACCCCACAGGAGAAGTGGTTCTACTCTGTAGTGGTTCTTTTCCCCCTGTGACAAGGGAGGAGATCAGCAATACAGACGGGGGGCGGTTGGGAGCATGCACAGGGCCCTTGCTGCACCCAACACCGATGAACCACCTGGAGAGCCAGTTTAATTACCCCGTTTCAGAAACCTCACTTTAGAGATTGCACCTTCTGTCACATTTCTAGGAGGGATCCAATGACAAAAATTGTGGTTTTTGACATGGCGGAACCTGTTTACCCCCATAATCCTTTGGGCTATGTTTTCTTGAAAAGTGTGCTCCCCACAGACTTACATAAGGAAAAATAGTTTAAGAATGGACAGACTAAGAACAATTAATAAAAAATCCTACCAACTAAAACAGAGTATCTCCAGATGAAACAAGCACAACAAGATCATTTTAATGAACTCCATCAGACTCAACCTGTAAAAGACCCTTTAAAACCACAGCATAAGGATGAGTGAAAGGTGCTATGCCACTAGGTGAAAGGTAAGAGTGTGATGGATTCTGTTCGCTAGATATTGAACTGCATAAGCTTCTTAGAAAAATTATGGCTGGGCGTTCTTCAGATGTTGAATTTTTAAAAAATGTAACATATACTTGTGGTAAAGAATGAATTGCATTGTGTTATAAAGCTTTATTTTCAATCAAGCACATAATGATCAATCTTTTAAGTATTTCATGAAAAAAAAATTTTAAAAAAACTTTTCTTTATAATTTAGTAAGATAAAAAAATAAGTAGCATTTCCAGAAGTCAAATGTAACTTGCCGTTTTATCTATACAAAGGAACTGCTAAGATAACCTGACAGTACAGGATATTCAAACATCATCACAGATAATTACAGGAAGATGTACTCGAAACTTGATGGGGGGGTGATACTGTGCTAAACATGAAATCAAATTTCAAGCTACAGACCTGACAAAAAAAAAGTACAAAAGTATTGCAAATCAACCAGCAAGAAAAAATCCTCTCCTTTCTTATTGGCTGACCTTGGCTTACTATCTCATTTGCTTACAAGGTTAGAAACTTAAGACTCCCTTTAAAAGCACATAAATAATGCATACTAGCATTATTCTGTACTAACTGTTTTTAATACTTTGTTTTTTACTATGTGCCTATTCAAAGTCTGTATATGGGAAGTTTGCTATATAAAAACAATGAAATCCCTAGAATATGCAAACAGACCTGCTATTAATCCAAAATTGACAAAACTTAAAAAAGGTGTACATATAAGTTGATACGGGTTATTATTATTTTAGGTTGTTATATAAAGAATTAAACCTTAACAGTGACAAAAAAAAGGGTATTGTAAAACTTTATTTAAACACAAAGATGAGATATAGCTATCAATTAAAATGACAGCAAAAAAAAATCCCATTTATTGCAGTAAATCAATTGAGCCGGCCCTAATCCGTTAACTTTGCATGGGCCTGTGGTTCAAACACGGATCCTAAGGGGCAATTGCCGTTGCTGACGGGCCTCGTTGTAATACCAAGCCATATAATAACAGATCACGTATGATTAACAGCAAATTTGGGTTCGGAACATAAAAGTGTTCGCAGCGAAAAACGGAGGTCATTACAGCCATCCAAAGAACTCAATTTGAAAACCCGAGCTAGAGCCCGGTGGTGAATCCCCTGGATATCACACGTTTCTCTGTAATTAATTTTATTTTTGAGAAAATCTTTTTTTCTTCGAGCTCAGAACTTACTGTGAAGTGACAAATAGTTAAGGAAAAAATAATCAATAACATTCATACAACTCCCGATAGCAAACCGATATGCTGTACCTCATTGTAACTTTCCAGAGTTCTTTACCACCTAAGGCGTGATTCAACAAAATGTCGAACATACTTCAAACACTTTGAAACAACAAGCGAAATAAATCACTGCTCGTTGAATCTGGCCATTCCTACTTAGCATATTCTTGACGTGTTTGGTTGATATCAGCACCTTTTAAAATCAATTGTCGCATTCTTGAAATAAACCCGTTTTTTGCTCACTGAAAATAGAATCGGTTCTGGAAACAAAACAGACACGATGTAAATAGCAGGATTCTTATTATTTTAATGTGCTACTAAGGGCGATGCTCACCAGAGCACACACTGCGTTCAACGCGCCAGGTCTACGGGGCCTTTCTCAGGAGGTCCCGGGCAGCAAGGGCCCGAGGAAAGAAAAGTTTCCGTCAGCACGAAAGACAAGACAACTCCTTTGATCGTCTGACTCCTCGTTTCCACTCACCACAGCCCATAACAATGGAAAAGGGAGCAAGTTCTTATGCTCTTCATGGCAGGTGCACAGAAAAACACAGCAGCAGTAAAGTAAACTAGATATCGTCGTCCGTGGCTAGTGCTACAGCGCAAAGGGCATGAAATCACATGACGTAGTCGAGAATCATGAATGATCGCGAGGAGGCGGGCCGTGCGGCGTCACGTGTCAAAGTTTTTTTATTTAGAAAAAGAAATTGCTGGGGTTTTTTTCGAAAAAAAGTTAAAATTGGTTCAATCGAAAAACTTCCTCCAGAAACCATGTATAGACAGCAGAACAAAAATTTCGAGAAGTGCACTATGTTTAAAGATTTATGTCATTTTAATGCACTAAAACTGTTAAATAGCCAGTTTCCTAAATCCGCTATTCCATTTGGTTCGACGGAGCCAAAATTTATATATTCCCGAAAAGAAAATGTTACTACGCCGATAACAAAATTACCAACAAGAATAACTGTACAAAATAAACAACGTTGGGGTCTGATAACAGATTGCTCCAGCTCTTGTGCTTCGTTTGGCTTCCATCTAGTACAACTTGTAGAACAGCGCTCCTGCCATAAACTGATCCTTCCCCATTTCTAATTAATCCCTAGAAAGTGATGTGCAAAATGTATGTTGTCATGCAGATGTGTTACGTGAAAGTCTTAATGTATTTTATCCCTAAGGCTTTTCAGCACCCTGAGTGTAAATGTCATGTCTCAATTTTTTTTATGGGGGTTGCATAGACTTCACTTCCAAAGTTCATTAGGTCAGTTGGTGAGTCTGAATTGATCTGTGCATAGATAAGACATGTGATGGACTGATTTACTTTTTAAGAATGAATCTCTTGGCTTGAGCCGGGTTGCCATTTAAAATTAATCCTGAATTGATTAAGTTTGTCAAATACAATGGCTAAAAAGGTTTTTGCCTGGAGTCTGTGTAACATACTTTTAAGGAAAAAGAGACATGTTGGAATAGGCCCAAAATGTGAGAATTGATGCTGTCATTGGCTTACAAGTAACAGATGGGTTGAGGGTGGGTGCCGTTACTCTAATCTGCAAAATCAGCAATTAGACAAAGAATTGCATCATAAAAAAAAATAAAATAACTGAGCATGCCCACAGAAAATCAATTGGCACATAAATCCCAGACTATATTTAAAATAACATCTAGGCTTAAATGATCAGTGGAAGATGAAATTACAGAAATACAACCACCAAGTATCATAACCACAGATTGCTGTATTTTCAGGTGAATTGAGCATCAGAATAAGCTCAATAGAAGACTTTCTTCACATCCTCCTTGCCACCTCTTCCCTATTTCAGGTGACCATAAGCTCATAAGTTGTGCACAATAACCTGACACCCCCACCCCCGGAATAAATAGCAATATGCAGTTTTTAACAGAAATAAGTAAATGTTTCATACATTAAATTCTTAGAATGTTCTCAGAAATTGCAACAAACGACCAATGAGAAATTAATTAAATTTGATGTCAATGAAACATTTGTTTGAATAGATACTGTCTTTTAGAGGAGAAGCAGATGAGTAGAAATGCCATGTGGCATTTTCCAGGACGACAAAAAGTTGTTAAATGCAGGAAATTACAATATTTTCTCAGAATCTCATTTAGGACTGGGTTTTGTTGTGTTTTATGATTTTTTTATATTTTCCTTGAAATTTTTATGAATAAAAATTACGATCATGTTGGAATGTCCTGTTTCATCCATCCATCCATTTCTAACCTGCTGAATCCGAACACAGGGTCCGGATTTGGTTTGTTTAATTTGTGGAATTATTATTGTCATTTTTGTTGTTGCTATTTTTATTCTTTTCAATGAATGCCTCCATGTTGTTGATAGCAACTGCGAACATCTTTGCATTTGATTTTTGTGCACGTGTGTGTTGTGTGTCTTCACCTGTGATGGACTGGGCCCCCTCCTGTTGTATGCCATTCTTTAATTTTTTTCTGGTTTTACCTTGGTCATTCAATGTTCAGACACTCTGTGTTTTTCAGGTTTTAATTATGTTTCTTTGATTAGTTAAGTACTTTGATTTTAATTTACAGTTTACTTTTATTTTTGTGAATTGTATTTCTATCATTATCACCACCATCTTTTGTACCTATGGTCAAGTACCATTTGTGTTTCATTTCTGGTCCTCCTGCATTTCTTGGGACTTACCCTCAAAGGTCTGACCTTTGATCTTTTTAAACCCCAATGTTAAAAGTCACTCAGGAAGGTCAGTTCCTTATCTGAGTTGACATATTCTAAACCCCTTTTTTCTTTGTCCTTGAAAACTAAAACCTTTATTTTGTATTTTTGGTTTCAATTCATGCCTTTATTTTTTACTTTTGGTTTTGCTTACTAATCTTGTGACTTCCAGTTCAACCTTATTTTTGTTTTTATTTTCATCTTTCTCCTGGTCACAGAGAAGCTTTGGGAGTATTCCTAGCAGGACATTTCCAGGTTTGTCCCTGTCTTGTGCCCTTTCCTGCTGGGATAGTTACCAGCTCCCCCACAACCGTGCCCTGGATGAGCAGATTAAGAAAATGGATGGATTATGGCTGCTGTGGGTTTGCCCTGCCGGGTTTGTTTCCTGCCTTGCACCTGTGTTGGCTGGGATTGGCTCTAGTAGACCCCTGACCCTGTAGTTAGGATATAGCAGGTTGGATAATGGATGGATGGATTTCAACAGCATGATGATTGGGCCCGATAGCTATTAGGGGTGAGGCACAAGACTCACAAATGCTCCTTTAATAAGGAATAAGTGGGTTCAGAAAATGTTTGAATAATACTAGAAAAACTATAGTGGCAGATATTGGGATAAACAAATAATTCAAATGGCAGTTTCTTTTTTTAAACTCACTGGTCAGATATTTTAATAAGTTGAATAATGGAGTTTCTGGGTGTCTCATAATGGCATGATTTAGTACAACACATCAGTAAAGTAAACTAGAACTTAAAGGAATTATTGACAAAAACACAATTTTAGCACAAGACTAGAATAGAAAACTTTGAACACGGAAAAAATCAAAGGGAAGTTTTTAGCCAACCCGTTAAAATAAACAAAAGAAAACGCCATATCTGCTGTTAAAGACTCAACTGGGAATATAGTATATAACCCTGAAAGAATAAACAACACTTTCAGAGATTTTACAAAACCTTGTACTCACCACAGATTAACCCATCAGATAATGAGATCAATGAGTTTCTAGACAGGATAATACTTCCTAAATTATCAGATAGCCAAGCTACAGTCCTGGACTAGCCATTAACATCAGATGAGCTTCAGGAAGCTCTTAACTCCATGCCTAATAGGAAGGCTCCAGGTCAGATGGGTTTCCAGCAGAGTTCTACAAAGAATTCTGGATCATTCTGGCGCCAACATTCTTCAGAATGATGTGAAATACAAGAAAATGGTAGACTACAGCCAAACATGAATTCAGCCAACATTAGTCTCCTGTTAAAACCAGGCAAAGATCCTATATTTCCTACCAGCTATCGCCCAATTTCTCTTATTAATGTTGACGGCCAAAATAATTTATAAAGCCCTTGCAAAAAGATTAGAGAAGGTAAACCCCTTTCATAATACATCCAGACCAAACTGGTTTCATTAAGGGGAGACATTCATCCACCGATTCAAATGGATTACTCAACTTAATAGACTTTTCTTATAGCAGAAACATGGAAACCAGTATATTATCTCTCGATGCAGAAAAGGCTTTTGATAGAGTTAACTGGAAGTTCTTATTTGCAACTTTACATAAATTTGGTTTTGGAAACTTCTTCATAAACTGGTTAAAAATTTTATACAGTTCTGCAACAGCATCGTCAGGACAAATGACCAAACATCAGATAGCTTCTGTCTTCAGAGGGGACCAGGCAGGGATGCCCTCTCTCCCCTCAACTGTTTGCTATCTTTATTGAACCACCTTAGCAGCAGCAATCAGGCAAACTACAGTTATTAAAGGCATAAAGTGTAAGAACATAGAGCATAAAATCAGTCTTTATGCAGATGGCGTGTTACTTTATCTTCAGAATTCTCAATCCTCTCTCTCCCAGGCAATTGAACTAATAAACTCCTTTTCAAGAGTTTCAGATTATTCAATAAACTGGTTAAAATCCACAGTTCTCCAAATTAATTTCTCTTTTGTCAATTCCCTTAATACACAATTGGAATCAGGGAATGTATACATACCTAGGGCATTCATGTGTCTCCCAGGCTGGCAGATCTAACTAAACTAAACTACATCCCACTATTAAAGAAAGTGGAAGATGATCTTGCTAGATGGAAATCCTTACCGATATCACTTATGGGGAGGGTTGCCACAATTAAAATGATGGTTTTACCAAGAATCAATTACTTATTTTCTATGATCCCAAACAAGCCATCATCTGATTGGTTTTAGATCCCTGGACTCCTCCATCACTAAATTCCTTTGGAAGGATAAACCTCCACGAATTAGCTTAAAAACACTACAGAAGACCAAAGATAGAGGAGGTTGGATCTACCCAACTTCTATCATTATTTCTTAACCAACAGGCTCCAATATATACCAAGATGGTTTGCAACATAACCCACTGGATGAGTCCTGGTTAGATGTAGAACAGACACTTTGCAATACTATAGAGCTTTGGACCTACCGTTTATTAGCTCAAAAATAAGAAAATGTAAGCTTTAAAAGTATTAATATCAGTACCTCACTGACAGCATGGTGGGAATATCTAAAAATGGAGTCTTCACTAATTCCATGCAGGCGCAACCCATCTGGAATAATCCTGACATATTGCAAAACAATAAAATGATGAACCTCCCATACTGGAAAAGTAAAGGAATTCTATACATGGAACACATAGTTGAAGGATTGGATTTCATTCCATTTAACAGAATAGTCTCCCAATTTGGGATAGACAAGAATAGATTTTTAGAATATCTCCAAATTAAATCAGTAGTTAAAGAAAAATTTAATCTTAAAGTAGAATTACAAACACCAATCAAGGGTATTAGACTTCTGTAATCTCAAACACCCCAAATTACTGTCTAAAGTATATAAAACATTGACCAAAATAGATGATACAATAGCAATTCCTATAGGCAAATGGGAGGAGGATCTATTAGTTAGCTTTGATCAGACTTTCTGGTCCCAAACCTGTTTAAAACTTTTAAAGACGATCAGAAACCCCAATTTACAACTAATTCAATACAAAATTCTACACAGAGTACACTATACAGGTCATGGATGTTCAGGATGGGATTTGTGCCATCTGACACCTGCACACACTGCACAGACAACATTCCTGACAGTTATATCCACGCACTGTGGTCATGTCCACCTGTTCAGGGATTCTGGTATAGAGTATGTGAAGACCTGTCAAAGTGTCTGAAATGTGATATCCCAACTTCCCCCTCATTTTGCTTGCTTGGGAACCTAGAGGATGTCCCGATTGAAACAAATTTGGTTCACGTGGTTCTCACTGCCATATGCATAAGCTAAGAAAACTATCCTCATAAACTGGAAAAACAAAGATAATCTTTGCATTAACCAGTATAGAAATCTTTTATTGGATCATATTACACTTGAGACAGCCTCTGCCTCCACTTCAAATCAATCTCTCTGGGCTCCTTTGATCGGTTCCATCACATAGCGATGATGGAGGGTCATTGATATGGTCCTGCGGGATGCTGTGGTTGATGTGGTGGAGAGTCTGAGCTTAGTATCTGGAGGATCCCTGGGGTGGGTTCACTAGGGGGGTCTTGGGCTGGGGGGCTGCTGCCCGACTCTGGTGGTGCTTGGGTTACCTCCGGGGGTGGGCTTCTGGTGGTTGTGTGTAGGGCCTTAGGGGGTCTTGGCGGTGGCTGGAATGCTGCCTAGTGGCGCAATGCCCCTGGGTTGGTCTGGGTGTGGGCCTGGTGGCTTAGGGTTTGGGCGGCCGTCCCGGATGGGGATATGGGTGGGGCCTTGGGGATTGGGTCCTGGCATATGCTGCGGGAAGAGGGCGGAAACGTGCGGCAGTTCCACCATGGGGGGGATGTCCGGGAGGGAGGATCCAGCTTTATCCTGGGTGTCTTATGTCTTACTTAATCTGAATGTTGAGTAAATGTGGGGATGGGAGTAAATATTCTGCTGGGGTGGTGTGGGTTGGTGGCCTCAGACTCCGTGGGGCTCTGTGATGCTGCTGCTTGGGCCATGGCTAGATAGGCTGGGGCCTCCGTGCCCCGGTGGATTTTGGGAGCGGAGGTGCCTGTGGGGCCAGTAGGGGAAGCTGGCTCCCTGGAGGGCTCAGGCCCCTCAGCCGTTCCTCCCCATCCTCAGACATTTCCCTCCTCCTGCTCCTTCACATCATCACACAAACATGCACATAGGGCCTTGGGGTGTGGGTAAGTCAGGGGGTGCGGGTATGGATCCCGTTTCCGCAGTCCTGTGGCAGCCTACACCCCAATTTTATTTGCACATTAAACACTTCCACAAAAAACATTCCACACAAATGCACACTTAGGGCCTTGGGAGTGGGCACACTCAACGGCATCCGGTGGGGGGAAATTTCAGCCTCACTCCAGTGCGGTGTCCACTTCAATTTTAAACTGCACCTAGTCACGGAGAGTTTTGGGGGAGGTGGGGCTGTGTGTTGGCATCAGCTGGTGTAGGCCACATGGTGCCGGCACTGCCTGCGCCCCCCCAACCACAAAATGCACCTTATCAGCACACACCAACACTACATTAGAGCAGGCGGAGAGGAGACTAGAGGTCTTATCACACTTCTGTTCTCAGTTAGCTGCCCGGGGCTGGAGGCTAGGAGTGGGAGCTGGCCGTCTGCCTGTGGTCTGGAGTGGTGGGTTGCTTTGCTCTACGTTGGACAGGGGTGCCAGCTCACTATTACCCCTGCGGAGGCACGGGCTAACTCTGACGTCCAGGAATGGCTGTACCTCAGGTACGGCAGCACGGGACCAGAGTTAGGTAGTAGTGTGTGGGGAGTGTGAATGGGTGTCTGGCGTACATCCTTGTAAGTCTTGGGTTGTATGTGTATGTGAGAGCATGAGGGAGGGAGTGTATGACTGTGTTTGTGTGTGACTGTATATGTCAGGTGGGGTTTTGGACTCCTCCCCTCTCCTGGGACATCTGGCAATACTACAACATCTTTGCCTACCCTCCCCCTGCCTTAAGCATCTGTCTGGTGCTCCCGGTGGCTGCCTGGTGGGATCTGGTTCCCTGGGCTCTGTTGGATCCTCGGCGGGGTGGGTCGCCCTCGGGTCCCGGGCTGCTGGGTTCCGGGCCCGGCCGATTCGGGGAGGCGGCTGCGGGCGGGCCTGAGGGCTTGCCGTTGATGTCTCCGGGACTCTGCCGGCTGCTGGTTTGTGACCCCGGGTGATCCTCTCGCCTCGGGTGGGGTTGGGGCTTCTCTGGTGACGGCCTCCCTGGGGTCTCCAGCTCTGGGGTGACCTCTGGATCCCTGGGCTTGGAACTCCCTCCATCTTCCACACGTTTTTTGGGGGCAGGTCTGTGGCCCTTCACACTCACTATTGGACGCTCCTATAGAGAGACCTTACACATACAAGCTGCGTCGTACACACAGGTGCTCACATGGTGATTTCATAAGTATGACTTGGACATCTTCAGCACATGATCTAAGGTTGTGGTGGCCTTAAATGCCTCAGTAATAATTACTGTATGATTGTCAGCAAACATTTTTACTTTTATATATCTTCATGTAGCTGATGCAGCAATGTTTTTGTCTTGTGGTTTTTTTTTTCCCCCCCCTCTCTTTCTGCAGGTCTAGAAGCGGATTCTGGTTCATTTATTGTTTATTCTATACGAAACCCCCCCTCCCCCTTTACCTCCATCTCTTCCTTCTCTCTCTTCTTTTCTTTCACCTTTGTCTCCGTGTCCGGTTCGAATCTTAAAAACATCTAAAAATATTTTTAATAAAGTTTTGGTATCAGGCGTGACGTCAGCAGAAGCTGTAACGCTCCACCTGAGAGAAAAACTGTAAGGCTAGTCGCCAGCATTCAGACATCAATTCTGATTGCTTCACAGCCGAACAGGACACGGTAAAAAAAAAAAAGTACACAACACATCAGACTGATCACCTCGTGAGAAGAACATCTTGATTAAACTCATGAGTATGTGCACTACAATCTGGATCTAGCTTTATAGTGTAAAATGCACTTACTGTTATCCAGGAGACCATGTTGTTATGCTACTTTTTTAGTTGCTCTCTGTCTATGCATAATTAATATTACTTAGTTATCAATGTTTTTGATAATACAGAACATACAGTATTGACATACCTCTAAACTTGATTTGAACTGAAATTCAACTTGAGAGATAGAATTCCCATACAATATAAAGAGGGAAAATATCTGCAGAAACCTCAGGGTCAATAGATAGATGGATAAAGAGAACCTTATTTGTCCCCGGGAGATTTTTGGCTTTTTACAGAAGCTTGTTAAATAAATAAATACATAAATAAATACTATACAGACAACCACACACACTATGGTCTGAACATATGAAAGAATGACTAAAAAGAATGAAAAGCGTCTGATTTAGCTGTGTCACAGTCCCAGTGGGGGCTTATGCAGATGTATTGCTTTTTGTATGAAGGAGCCCCACTAGCTTTTAGTGACACAATTTTGCGAATAATTTGTTGGCTGAAAGTCCTCAGTGTTAAGCGTGTCAGAGAGTATGTGCTACTTTGTTCATAATGACACTAGTTTTTTGTTTTTAAATTCTCCTCTTTGCTACTAGCTCCAGGTGGTCCAGAGTGTGTCCCATAACTGAACTTGCCCTTTTAATTAGCTTTTTGATACAGTGGGCCTCTCTTGAAGTGATGTTATCAGTGTAGCATCATAGTAAAGAAAATCACACTGACCATCATAGAGATTTTAGAATATTTAATGGTTGTCCTTCACCCTCAATTAAGGGACACAGTCTCTAAGAAAAAGAGTCTGCTTTGCACTCTGCCCAATACTGCTCTTTAGAGCAGGGGTTCTCAAACTCGGTCCTGGGGTCCCACTGTGGCTGCAGGTTTTTGTTCCAACCAGCCTCTGTTTTTAATTGGACTCCTGTACTAATTAGCAAGTGAACTGTTGTTTCCCAGATTGCCTGTTTTGGGAAAAATATACAAATTAGAAAACTAAGTTTGGTAAAAAAAAAAAAAAAAAGGTAGTAAAATGTACTAAGCAGTTATATGTATTTGTTTCTTTTTAACAGTTTTTTCATCTTGATTGTCATTCTAGGTGTTCTTATTGTTTAATTAATCCGTTATTTACTACTTTGTGGGGCACATAAAAGGTGTTTGCAGCCTTTCACGATCAGTGATGTTGTACTTGGGTTTCCTGCTCTGCTTGTTTATTATTGTCATTATTAAGATTCAATGAAGGGAGCAAACTGCACAGAGAAAGGGTGAGATATAATAAAAAAGAGAGTTAAGCATTTAAATTCATAGCATAAACAGAAATATAAGAAATGTTTCTTATAAATGCAAAAATCATGCTGCTGTGCTTTTCTGAATGTAGAATAAAATATAAATAATACCAGCTGATTAAAAGAGATCAGTGCTATCAGGTGTTGTCATTGATTAGGAATCTAGGTTGGAACAAAACCTGCAGCCACAGGGCTCCCCAGGACCAAGTTTAAGAACCCTGTTTTAGAGGATTATTATTGTTTTTTAATTATTTTTTGTGAACCTTCATCTATCCTGTTATCCAGATAAGCCACTGAATTGAGCAGGTACTGTATATGTTATCTGAAATCACTGCACAGTCACGGCCTCCAGGGAAGTATGGGTCAGTCGGGTGTCAAGGCACATAAGGGGCAGCTTCAAGTTGGTTCTGCTCAGACTCCTTCATTGATGAGGCTCCCTAGCAAGTCTTTTCTGCAGGGGTGCAGACACACCGATAGAAAGAGTGGCAATAAGGAAAAAAGGCAATAAAGTTTTCCTTCCTTTGTTTATCTATTGGCTATTAGGTTATGTGAAGGGTACCCACTCCTCAGTATATATCAGAGAGGAAAGCAGCATAAGAGAGTATACTCACACAGTGCTATCATCAGTGACACATAACTTAGTATACTCAGTGCCCTTGAGCCAGGTAGCTTGCATGTGAAAGTTAATTGGGCCTCTGAAAGCATTGATAATAAGTAACTTTCAAGAAAAGATAGAATTGTAGCAGAATTGTTCAAATTCTTCCGCAGTAATACTAGCCAGTCATATTTGTACTATGCAGATCAATAATCAATAGTAAGAACGGATCATAGAATAACTGAAGGGTTTAACAGTAGTCTTTATTTAATTTATAGGCAGAATATAGTAATTTCCTGTCTTGCAGGTTGATGTTGCAGGGTTAGACTCGTTCTCAGTAACCCTTCACTGCAAGTTATATTACACCTTTTATATCTCTCCACATTGCTTTTCAGAAATATCAAAGATTGTAACAAAACAGGCTTTTTGATAAGTAAACTTAAGACTGATAAAACTTCACTTGTCTTTTTTTTAGTGTTAAGCGCACTCAATTTTACATAACAGACTGCATGAAAACCACAGGATGTGTGCCAACAAATCACTATGTTTTCAAGTTCCCACTCCTTCTTCTTACATTATCTTAGGTTTATGCTGTCAGCTCCTTGTAAAGCAGTTGCAGTCACATTTTCTTGTAAAAGTTTAACCTTGAAATGTTGAAGCACACTCAAGAATATGAAATGACATTAGGGGCTTCATTAACAAATCAGCATTGCTTCTTTCTGATTAGTTCTACCAACTGATTTTTTCTACCAATTGACTTTAATGAACTAAGGCACAGCTAATCAGAGAAAAATAAGCTGACATTTGGTACATTTCTAGTCTTTACAAATTCATTTCTAACAATAATTAATAGAAATTACAACAAGGAGGGACAAGGTAAATGGCATGTTAAAGGAAACTACCATAGTATCTGTACATATAATATGCATTGAGATGGTGTAATCTACAACATAAAAAGGACACAATTTCCCACAATTATCAATTTAAATGAATGTATTTATTCTCCAAGTCAGCTTACTCCTATGCCAAGTCATGCGATTCCAAAACATATCCACCAGCCCTGAATAGGATGCCAGTGTCCTGTAAGTATGCTCATATACACCTACCAGTTTAATTAAAATCAAAATCAACCCGACAAGTATTTGCTTGGAATGGGAAAGGGAAGAAGACAAATGTGACAGGAGAACATGCAAGTGTCCACACAGGGACCTGACGTCTTTAGCTGTGAGATATCCCAACCATCCACAGTGAACCTGAAGAACCATATCTTACTAAAAACAATTTAACATTTTCAATTGAGCTGAAATTTGGACAAATAGAATGGTCTCTTCTCATTTAGTCGGTTTCTATAATTTATATAGCTAGGCACCCCAAACAATATTTGTACAATAGTTCAAGTAAGTAAATCTCTAAAGACCAATTTACATGGCTTCTAAATTTACTATGAAGGAATGATATACTGAAGATCATAAAAGGTGCTAATTTCACAATGATTGTAATCTAACAGCCATTTAGATATGCTTCATAGGATTTCAAGCTGCAGACTTGGTGTCACTTGTTGCTTCCCCACTTGTGCTATACTTGGGACACAAATGTGCAGAGAATGTGTAAACCTATTTCTGTAGAGCAACATTTAATGGAGTGATTTTCTCAACATCAATCTGCTTCTAGCATTTGCATTGCTAATAACTGGGCCAGGAGTTATTCAGATTTTGTGATTTGTTTTCTGAGTTAATTTGTTCACAAACTTGCATTCTGACACATAAACATAAAGTGATCAAATAATGTTATGGGATGAATACGTTGAACTTTTCACCCAATCACAATAATTTCCCTATAAATATATACATAGATCAGCCAGAACTGTATGACAACCTACCTAATATGCTGTTATCTCCTCCATGTGCCAAAAATTGCTCTGACCCACCCAAGCAAGACCTTTGAGGATGTCCTGTGTATCTGGCACCTAGATGTTAGCAGCAGATCCTCTTAACTTCTATAAATTGTTAAGTGCAGCTGCGCATAATCAGACTTGTAGTTTCTACATGTCCCTACAAGCTCAATTGGATTGAGACATGTAGAATTTGGAGGTCAGGGCAACACCTTGAACTCTTTGTCATGTTCCTCAAGCCATTCCTGAACAATTTATGCAGTATGGCAGTGTGCATTATTCTGCTGATAGATGCCAATTCCATCTGGAAATGCCATTGCCAAGAGAGGGGTGTTCCAGGCCTGCAAGGATGGTTAGGTGCATGTTACATGTCAAATTAATGTCAGCGTGAATGGTTGAATCTAGGGATGCTCAAAGCATCACTCTCCTCCCATTGACTTGTCTTCTTCCCACAGTACTTTCTGGTGCCATCTCTTCTCCAGGTAAACAATGGACACGTACTGGGCTGCCCACATGATACAACAAAATCTGTATAATCGGACTTGCCAAACATTTTCCATTGATCAAAGATCGTTCTAACAATCGTGACCATTATGGGTATTTTTTAATGATGGTTAGGGGTTAGCATGGACACTTTGCTGGCCTGTAGTTGTGGTCCCATATGCAGTAGGGTTTGATGCACTGTGTGATGTGACACATTATTCCCGTAAACATCATTAAAATTATTTGAGATAATTTATCTGAGATTATCTGTTGGTTTTACTGTTTATACTATTACTATTTAATGTAATATTGTTTCTTTGTATCAGTATACTGCTGCCTGATTATGTGAATTTCCTTGGGATTAATAAAGTATCTATCTATCTATTTTGGTGTAGTAAACCAATCAGTGTTTAACTAGGAGCTCTGACCCTTTTGCTACAAAATCTCTGGGAACAAAGAACTTCTCAGCATTTCTCCAGGAAGAACTCAGGAAATTCTTCCTCACAGACACAACTGTAGTCAAACAAAACCAAGAATATATAATTGAAAAGGAAAATCAAGCAGTGTAATCAGTGTAACATGATAATAATCAGCCTGAGTAGTGCATGCATGAATACACACACATACATTGTATTGAATATGAATTACTAATAATTCACAAGCAGGTTGTATATCAGTGCAAAGCTTATTAAACAAACATACCACAGCGATACATTGCGTAATGATTGAACTTCACTGCTGTTTACAGTACACATGAATTAACTTTATTTCACATGCATAATGACAAATATTCACTCCAGTTCCCTTATTTATTGCAAAGCATTTCTTAAAACTCAAAAACAAGGTTTTGTTCAAGCTTTGCAAGAAAAGTTTACTTTTGTTAATTTGCTAACAGATTGGTACAATTGGATTATTATTAAAGCTGTTGAAATGTTATCTTTTTATTTGTCTTATCTGTAATTTAATTTTACCTTTTTCTGTATCTTGCCATACAATATTTTGGGATAAAAGAACGATGATAGCATTAATGTAATTTTTGCATAACCACTTAAAAGTAAAACAATATGAAATTTTGAAATGAGTAGCCACCAAACCCAATAATTCCAGTTAAGAGTCACTGGAGGCCTAGATTCTACTCTGGCAGCAGCCAACAGAAGAAATCAACCAACCCTGGATGAGATGGCGCACTCTACTGCAGGGCCTGCTTTCTCACAGTACAATCGATGTCAGATTTACAACTTCATACAATACAATACAATACAATGCAATTTATTTTGTATAGCCCAAAAACACACAAGAAGTGCCACAATGGGCTTTAACATTCCCTGCCTCTTGACATCCCCCAAACCTTGACTCTCTAAGAAGACAAGGAAAAACTCCCAAAAAAAACCTTGTAGAAAAAAAAAAAAAAAAAGAAAATGGAAGAAACCTTGGGAAAAAAAAAATCCTTTCCAGGTAGGTTGGGCATGCAGTGGGTGTGAAAAAGAATGGGGTCAACACAACACATACAGAACAGAACAAAGTTCATGTTATGTATGCAAGAATAAAATTACTAGTATTATTAGTAGCTGAAATAAAGCAACTCACTTACTTGTTTGGTAACAATCTAGTTATAGTTTGCAGGATATAGAAAGAATAAAGTATTAAAATCAATCCATTCATTATATTCTAAGTTGTTTAATAAAACTGTGGAGTGGTGAGGATCAAAGCCTATCAAACAGTACTCCGTAGGTAAGAATAAGCCCTGGAAAGGAAAACATTCCATCAATGGACACTAAAATATAGAGACAATAGTATTATTATTTTGATGTAAAGTGCCTCTAAAAGTATTCATTCCATGAAAAGGCTTAGTGTTTTATTGTTATACTGTCACAGCAAAACACCCATTTATTACAACAGGCACACGTAAGTCCTCTGTTTTGATCACAGTGTACATTTAGGAACCTCTGTTCACCTGATATGCTAGCCCTTACATCTCTCTTTCTTTGTTAGTCTTGTTGCCTTTACTCACGTGTCTGTTTCTTTGTGTTTCTTCATCTGTTGTTCTCAGGCATGTGCAGTGTTTCTTGTGGCCAGGAATGTTTGACGTTTACATTAGCCACA
>NW_024384945.1:0-11906 GCF_016835505.1 Polypterus senegalus
TTTAAAATTTGAATATTTAAACCTTTATATTAATTTAACCTGTAAATATGATTACTGAAGAGCCACTGAGGAAGTTTTAAAAAATGAAAAAAAAGCACTTACCACTGGTATGTTAAATTGACCGACAAGCGTAGATCCCAATAGTTGGAGATGAGCAGAATGTCCATTTGCATGAATGCTTGTCTGTTGAGAACTACGGCAGAGTTGATGGTTGTGCTTCCATCACTTTTTAGTGCTGCAGCTTTGATTGCCAAAGAAATAGTACAAGCATCATATATCTTATTCCAGTGACCATTAGGAAAATATCTGTTCTGTTGTTTATTTGCTCAATCGATAGATCATGGTTTCAGCAAACTGATATTTTTTATAATTTAAACTTTTCAAAATAGACACATAAATTTAGTACAGTTTAAAAAATAAAAATTAAACACTAATTGTTAGACAGATTAAAAAAAACTCACCCTGTACAGACTAATGCTTCAGGTGTTGACTTAAGTTTGGGGGTTTGGATGCTAAAAAGGGTTATTATGAAGTGCAAATATTCCCCCCAGCATGAAGTCACCAGTCTTTGAAAGAAGGAATATCGGTTTTCCCCATAGTTTGCAAGGGATCTTCCTCCCATACAAAAAGAGCCAGCACAATAACTCTCAGAAGCATGTCTCTGAATAAATGACAAGACACCAATGATGAAGTGCTGGAGTTGACTGAGTTTATATAGTGTTATTACTCCTTCAATAACTGCAAAGTAGGAAAGGTTCTTATTTGCCTAATGTACTCATTTTAGCAAGGGATTTATACATTGGCTGTTTCATTCTAGATATTATCCTTCATGTCATCAAGTTTAAATTCTGATAAATTAAAATTATTTTAGTGAGAAAAAGCTATAGTTTTGTAGTATATGTACTTTGTCAATACACTTTGGCATTTAGAGATATATTGTCCACATCCATTGAATCTGTGCAAAGGAAAATTTAAAGAGGAACATTTTCAGACAATATGTTAGGCCAATATGTGTCTATTAAATATTAAAGCTATTAAAGGTCATATTCATGGTCAACAAATAGCCTGGCTTTCCTTCAGCATTTGGACTGTTCGCTTGGACTTTTTACATTTGTAAAGTGAATGTAATGTTTGCATTCTGAAATGCATTTATTCTTTTTCCCTTGGATTGATTTTTTTACTTATTTTCTATTTTATCATTAACACTACCTTATTTTTCATCCAACCTTCATTTCTTAATCCAGCTATGTTACTTTTTTTCTCACATCATCCCAAAGATATGCAGGTAGGGTAAACTTGTCCTGTAAATCAATGTATTATAAGCAAGTGTCGGTGTGCTATGAGCTACACAATTGACTTGTTTGGCTGTAGGATTGACCACTGCTTCCTGAAGTAATAATGGCATGAGTGGATGAACCTTTCAGAACTAAAATTGTACTGTAATATATAACTAATTTAAAATTCCACACTAAAAATGACATTCTGCTCATCTATCTGTATCAGTGAGAAAAATGATTTCAGATTTGCTGTTAAGTTGAATGTGTGGCCTGTGAGATGCTTTTACAATCCTAACCCCAAAAAAGCTAAACAAACTAAAATGTAAAAGGGGAAAGGGAAAGGTTTTTTCAACTGAATAAAGAAGGTTAAGGACTTTAGAGGAAAACATAAATGAGGCAGTAAACAATAACAAAATGACCCTTCATACCTACCCTTGTCTAAAATTCTCATTTCTCCCCTCTCGCTCCTCTTGTCTTATCTCATTCACACTGCACCTGATTCCCGGTTTATAAAGCAATGGGCAATGGCCTCTTTTATACCCAATCCTGTATCACTTCTGATGTCACAGCTGGTCTCCTGTCAAGTATCTCTGGGTCAGACATAATTCTTCAAACCCCTGGGTTGTGTTTATAGAGACCCATCTGGTGGCCCAAAATACCCGTTCCCAGACTGCTCATCATTTTTACCAAATGGGAAAACTTGGGGGACCTCAATAGCAGCATCCGTGCCATCAGTTACACTGCTGGGGGAAAGTGCACTTTTTATTGTGCACTATATGATATGCATATAATTCACCATATACTGTTCTTTCACTACCAGTAAATTCTAATGTGAAAATAAACATATTAGCAGTTGCAATTGACATTTGTGCGATTATTAAAACCACCAGCCAGATCATATTTTACATATTTGCAGCTTTGGATGTGTCAAAATAACAGGTCAATGGTTTATCTTTTTCATATCTTCAATATTTTGCCAAACACTTAAAAATAATACTTCAATGAGCATCAAATCTAACAGAATGTTCTGTGATTCCAGTATTCTCTGTATACTAGAGCAAACATCTTGATATGGTAGGAGGTTATAACAGAGCCTGAACAAGATTAATAAGTAAACGTTCTAAGATTTCAAAAAGTCTCTACATCTGTAGATGAATAAAAATATATGAGTAATGGTAATGTGTATGTTTGGAATTTACCTGAACATAAAAGCAAAAATTAGCATTTATTTTTTTCCCTGACACTTAAATAACGTTAATGGGGTAGAGCGTTTAAACTAAGAACACAGTCAAAAAAATTAAAATTGAATCTCCAACTATGAAAAAAAAGTCTTGAGAATCGGTGTTTTTCCCATCTCACTTGGGCTTTTGGTGGGGCTTTGGGTCACTAGGTGTATCTGGTATGCTGTCACCGCTTTCTATAGGGATGATAAACTGTCGTGTAAAGACATGTTACAACAGGAAATTCCCTAGATGCAGTATGATGTGGTGGAAAGAAGGTGGACTTAAAACAAAGGTATTATAGTTGTCTTTTAACTAGTTTTTTTATTTTATTTTACTGATCTAACCTAAAAATTCACTTTAGTTATAGTTAGTTCCATGATGTTTTTTCTAGTTTTAGTTTGTAGTACAGTATTTGGGCAAAACATTTCTTTTTTACATAAATACTGTATATTAGTTTCAACTTTATTGTAATAATTATGGACGGTTAAAGAGACATTTGAAGCTTAGTTTTTGCCACAATCAAAAGAAATACAGACTTAATGGGTTTAAAGGGGACAAGGCCATGTTATCAACAATTTGTAAAATTTCGTTAAACTTAAATTTTTGCAATTATTCACTTTCTTTTTGTTGTAGAGTTCATGGATGCAAATTGACGAACTGTGTTGATTTGATTTGCTTTATGGACTTGACTGGGTGCCACGAGACAACCATATCTTTCTGTGGCACACTGGGCGGAACCTATGGAAATTTCTTTTTCACCATGGATCTATGATGGGTTTTCTTTTTTAACCTCTGTCTTCTTGATTATAATTTATACACTGGATTGCTCTGATTCCTCCTATACATGTAATGGCAAGAAAGATCTAGGGTTTACACCCAGCTGGATGCGGGTCTGGGCCCATCCCCTTTTAATACCCAGCGTTATATGTATGTGGCTGTATTTGGCACCTCCAATTTTGGTATCTTCATGTGATTTTGAAATCTCCTACTATGCTTTTCTGCTTCTTGCCTCATCTTTGTCATCCATCCTCCCCTCCCCACCTTCTCTGCTTTTGTGCTCTTCTCTTTACAATCAGACTAGCAAATACCGCGCTTCGGAGAAATAGGGGTTAAAAGTAAAAGAAAAAGGAAACATTTTGAAAAATGTAACATGATTGTCAGAGTAATTGTTTGTGTATTTGGCAGTGTCACGAAGTTGTTTTGTCTAGCTGCATCAGAAAATGTACCACGACGCTGACACGGGCCTCCTTTTACTGTTTTCCACAGCTTGGATTGCTGTTTATAATCGTTTGAGTCTACATATATATATATAAAATCTTCATATACACATATATATATATATACATACCTATCTACATCATATATACACACACACATACATACATACATACATACATACATTCACACACACAATTATATATATGTGTGGGGGTTTTATGTATGTAATTTTCTTTTTATACTATATTATATATTTTTGAAAGTAGGGGGCAGTAGTGCTCCCTTAAACCCCTCATACCACACCAAACACCTGGAAAAAGTGTACAATAATTATATTTATTATAATAATTCCAAAGCACCCCCCACTCCACTATATTCATCAATCACAATAATAAATGAAACTCACAATCCTCCACTCGCCGTTGCCTCCCCCCCCAGCTCATGTTGTTGGGGTTAAAAATCCTTTTTTTTCCCCTGCCCCGGAAAGTCTTTCTAACAGTTCCAAAGTCCTTATTCCTTCGGGTCGGGAAAAAATTTTTCTTCACCCGGAAGCCCCCCGGAGGGCTCAGTGGCCCCAAGGTACCCAACAGGGGGAAAAACTACGTAGCCCAGGGCCCTGGGTGGGGCCGTTACCCTCGGGAGAGCTCCTCCTGCAACCAGGGGTGGGGACGGGAAAAAATCGGCAATCCACCACAATATATATATATATATATACATACATACACACAGGTATATTTTTGTGTATATATATATGTATGTCTATATTTGTGTGTATACGGTCACTAAGTAAAAAAATAATAAAAGTGGTATGTTATTAAACGAAAACATTAACTTTTTTTAAAATGGCTACATTAACATTACTGGAGTGGTTTGGGTAAAACTTTTTTAAAGAAGGTGAACACAACAGGTAAGTAGTACTAACAGCGCTAAAATTATGGATGTCTCTATAGTTGATCCCTTTTGGCTCCCCGGGGACTGTGGTATAAAATTACTTTTTTCTATGTGAGCGTAAAAATTTTCTCCTCTGGTAATTCCTTACCAGCTTTTGGGATTGAATTTGCATATAACTTGCTAAATGTTTTGTATTTTTATTTATAATTTAGGCAAACCAAGTGGTGAGGGGGTATTCATGTTTGCCTTCCCCATCCCCTTTTACGATTGTCTCTTTGAAATTTTTTGAAGGTTTGGGGGGATGTGTCAAACCGTTTGACCCCCCCAAAAAAGGGGGTTTTAATAGGTTTTGGGGGGAATAGTCATGGGGCGGGGGAGAAAAGATGTTCTATTTCACCCATTGGTCTGGGTATGGCTGTTTGGTTTGGGCTTGTCTCAGGGCCTTCAATACCATGATGTCCTTTGGTTCTAGGTTGGAGAAACATCTATAAATGTACTTGCTCAACCATTCTCTCTCTCTCACTGCCCCCATATGATGATAAGACAACACAAAAAAGGCAGCTCAGCCCTTTTGAACAGACATGTGGCTGAAACAAAACGATCCTTAACAGGACATTTTAAGTAACTGCAAGTCTTTGACCGAATTACACATCACCTTTTGATCAGGTTGTATATTTTTGCCAATATTCAAATGTATTTTCATTTTTTTTTTTATGAATTTTTCAGTAATACATTATTTTTGTTAACCTCCTTTTGTCTTTTTACTATATCAAATTCCTGGGTTATAGATATAAAAGGGGAAGGTGGGGAGAAGTTATATACAGTGGTAAGTCTGTGAGATTAGGCATTCTAAGGCTACTTTTAATAATACAATAGGGGACAGTAGAGAATTATATATTACTCTCCCAAGAAAAAACAATTGGCGTATGGGGATTTAGGGAAACCCAAGTTTTGCCCCCTGTTTGCAAATACTTTTTTTGATGTATGTGTTTTTTATGTATGTAAAAGGGCCATGTACAAATCTGGTAAAACATTGTTTGGTTGCTGAATGGAATATAACCAAAAAGTGTAGAGACTTCAAAATTTTTCAAAAGGCCCCCGCATGTTTGTTAGTACTGGTGGTAGTGAGCCCCCAAATTTAAAAGTGCTAGGGAGTGGTGAAAGATGCATGTCATTCATCGGCATTTAAGGGGTTTAAAGTGCTGGGGTGATGGGACATGCTTGTCATTCATACGGTACTTATTGTTTAGAATCTTTGTGTATGTTTGGGGCTTACAGGGGCAAAATAGGCCAACCATACAATTTGGCAAATTGTATTAGAGAAAAAATTTAGATAGAAATATAAGTTCATTTTAAAGTCACCATCTTCAGGGGAATGAAAAGCAAGCAGGCTAAAGCTGGGGAAACCTGTAGTGCAGGTAGAAGCAAAGCTGAGCTGAGTGTCCCAAAATGGAAGGGGGCTGGAAGGTTTAAAAGTAAGAAAACAGAGATCAGGTTTAAAAGACAGCTGCTGTTATAAGGGTTTACACTTGTGTTGGAAATAGGAAGATCATATGGAAGAAAATAGCAAAGTGAATAAAAGTGAAAGTTGTGGAATGTTGGTGAATTTTTGAAAGATGTAACAGTTGGGGGATAATTGTGAAATGTTAGCATGTAGAACATCCGCTGCAAAAGTAGAAAGCATAAAAAGGTGGAAAAAAAATGTAAACTCCCATGGTGAAAGTTGGGAAAGTAACTAGATGGACTGGGACCTAAAACATGGGTGGGTGACTTACATGAGACAAATGTGTGCTCAGATAAATGGGAAGGGAGTGTGAGGAAAAAGGTAAAGGAAGGAAAACAGAAAGGGGTGTTTCTTTTTTCCCCCACTACCAAAATTTAGGCTGGGCGTATTTAAAAACATGCTACACTGATAGATATTTCACCCTGTTGGAAAGGTAACCTGTGCACTGAAATTTGATTTGGACAAAGAGATCAGATAGAAAGGGAAGAAGCGGTGAGGGGAATGGCAATTGTTTACTAGGGCATGAAATGGATATTGGCTTTAAAGGGTCTGGTGAAATTTGGGAAATTTTAAAAAAGAACAATGGAAATAAAGAATTCAAGTGCTTTGTGTGAAAGGTCTGTTGGTTTAAAAGAATGGCTAGTTGGAAAAAAAAGTGCACCAGTTTAGGAGTTGGTTTGAATGAAAAAGGACAAAAAGAACAAAGGATGGGGGGTGGTGCAGGGAAGCTCAGCTAGCAAGTCAAGGGAAAGCGGGGGGGTGAGGGTCCTTTCAGCTGTGCTGGGGCCCGCAGTAATTAAAAAACACACACACTTAGGTTCAAAATTTGAACCCCGACTGACCAGTTGTTCAAAAGACAGCCTATGACTGTCCATCAATAAAATGGAGAAAAGTGGTTGGTCTTTGTAAAAAACATGGGTCAGTTTTAGGCGTGCTGGATTTGCCCTTTGGGTTTGGAGGGGTACAGCCCACACTTTCAGGTAGCTTTTCCATCAATAAAAAAGGACCCAGACTGAAATGAAAAATAGAAGGGTGGGGCGGAAGACGGAAGGGAAAACATTATTTCTGTTTCAATTTTTTTTGGCCTTTTAAAATGCTACTTCTATAGTAAGGTTTTTTTGGACTTTGGTTTGGTGCAGGTGAAATAGTGAAGGCAATTGAAGTAAAATCCATCGGAGATGGGGTTCCATTGGCACATTGGGTGGGGGGCACTGTGCCAACTGTTTTAATGAATGCCTGGAAGCAAAGTTTGAGTTTTTTGGGACCGGGTGACAGCCAAGAAAATGGATGGAAGAAACGCTTTTTCCCCTTCATTTTGAGACCCGCCTACATAGCAGAATGAAGAAAAAAAAGGGAAAAAATGACAAGCAAAAAACGCAAAGACAAAGACATGAAAGAAAGAATTGAAAGCAAAAAAAAGACACTTACTGGGGGTTTAATGGTAACAAGTCCCCGTCATGCAATAATAAGGCTAGTCAAATATAGTTTAAAAAAGGGAAAAGGGTTTTTTCATTACTAAAATTTATATTCAAAAGGGGGGGCTGAACAAACCAGTTAGGAAACCTTTGGGTTTATTTTGGGCTCATAAAGATACATTCTGGGTTTTAAATTTAAATTTAAAAGGATAATTTAAAATAAGAAAATGTATACTAAAAAATTTTGAACTTTTTAGGAAAGCAGATACATTTCAAGACATATGGGCTCCGATTTTAGGTTAGTCTAATTGGGAAAATAGGAAGCCTGCTGAATTGTTGGCTGTGGGGCACAGGACCCGTGGGGAATTTTGAACTGGTGGGTTTTCCGGTATGCATATTTAGCAAACAACTCTGGGGTGGCCTCGGGGAATGATGGGGTTCAAAACTTTGATGTCTCATGGTGGTGGTGATGCCAGCCCATCTGGTAAAGGGTGTGGCAGTCAAGTTACCATGGTGGGCCGAGGCAACTAAGTCACCCCCAAAATTTTCCCCGGGGCCACAACTGTTGGTTTTTGAAAGTTTTGAGTACATGGGCTGTCACTTGGGCAAAGTGGGTTTTACTGGCACCTGGTGTTACCTTTCAAATTTTTATGTTAATTGTACAGCCATATCGTAAACAGTAGTTTGGGGCAGGGGTCTAATTGCGTCAGACAGAACAATACAGATTAAAATTCACACAATAGACTAAATTGTATGGGGTGGTTTAGTGGAAGGTGTGGACGTCCCAATCATGAAAATGGAACTGCAGAAGGTTGATGCAAGCTGGGGGATCCCCTCATCAGGGGGGGCCCCGTTTTCAGATTGTCTTTGAAATAAAAAAATATGCAATGGACAAATGGGGGACAACTTTTTTTAAAACTGGGGGGCAAATACTGCCCAAACAATCACAAGTTATCATCAGACTCTTGAAACAATTTAAAAACATTGTTTATAAAAATTTAAAAAAAAAATTCCGGGGGGGGAGTGTTGTGATGTGAGATTTTTCATATAACTTGATAAATGTTTTGTATGTCTTTATTTATAATTTAGGCAAACCAAGTGGTAGAGGTATTCATTTTGCCTTCCCCATCCCCCCCTTTCGACTGTCTCTTTGTAATTTTTTGACAGGATTTGGGGGGGTTTTTTAACCGTTTGATCTCCCCCACAAACCAGGTTAGTGTAATATATAGTCTTGGGGGGGGGGGGGGCAGGAGATAAGATGTTCTATTTTACCCATTGGTCTGAGGTATGGCTGTTTGGAATTTGGGTTGCTCAGGGCCTTCAAATTATTCCCATTTGGGTTTTGGAAATTGGAGAAAACTATAAATGTACCCCAACCACATTCTCTCTCTCTTGACTGACCCACATATGTGATGAAGACAACACAAGAAAAGCACAGCTCAGCAGCCATATTGAACAGACATGTGGCTGAAAACTGAGCAACGATGTTTAAATAGAGACATTTTAAAATAACTGCAGTCTGTTGCCACCTGAATTAAAACACCATTTGATCAGGTTGTATGGTTTCCAATATTTAAAAGTACTTTGCATTTTTTTATTTATGAATATTATCGTAAAAATTTTTTTTATGTGTAACTTAACTCCTGCTTGTCTTTTTACTATATCTAATTGCCTGAGGTTTATGTTAAAAGGGAAGGGGGGGTTTAAAAGTTATTCTGTAAGTCTGTGTGATTGGCATTCAAAGGCCATTTTAATACAATAGGGGAAAGTGACAATATATATATTATTTACCAAAAAATTTTTAACTTACCACAATTAAAAAATTGTTTTGTGTTTTTCCCAGTTTTAAAAGGGGGGTTTTGGGTTTTTGGGAAAAAAGGAAAAAAGGGGTGAAAGAAAGGAAAGTTGCCTTTTTTTTTTATGGTGTAAAAAACTTTTCCCCCCTTCTGATTTCTTATTTTTTGCATTTTGTCACAAAAATGTTTCTGATCTCAAAACTTTTAACCATTGTAAATATAACAAGTAAACGTTTTTAAATGATGGTTTTAATATTTAGGGAAAAAAATAAAACCTACTGGCCCCTGTGGAAAAAATTAATTTTGTTAAAAAAAACCTAACTGTTTTGTATCACACCGGTTCAATTTCGGGCCCCCCGGGCCCTGATTACTTTTCCCAATAAAAGAAATCACTTAAAGGGGCCCTGACACAGAAGTAGAAAAAAGCACCTTAAAGCTGACATCATCAAGATCGAAATTCAGGAACAAATAAAAAAGAAATTAGTCATCAGTCTGGAAAAGGTTATAAAGCCATTTCAAAAACTTTGGGACTCCAGGAACCACAGTGAGCCATTACCCAAAAAAGGGCAAAACATGGAACAGTGGTAAACCCCCAGGGGGGCCCGGCCGAAAAAAATTCCCAAAGAGGGGGTTTTCATCTGAGATCAAAAGCCCCCGGACAACGTCTAAAGAACTGCAGGCCTCACTTGCCTCAATTAAGGTCAGTTTCCCGACTCACCAAAAAAAAGAGACTGGGCAAAAATGGCCTATGGGCAGATTTAAAAGGCAAAACCATTAGCAAAAAAAACATTAGGGCTTTTCTAATTTTGCTAAAAACATCTCAATGATTGCCCAAAACTTTTGGGGGAAAAACCTTTTGGACTGATGAGACAAAAAATTGAACTTTTTTGGAAGGAAAGTCCCTTACATCTCTAAAAAAGAAAACCCGCATTTTTAGAAAAAAAAAAATTACCAACAGTAAAAAATGGTGGTGAGTGTGATGGTCTGGGGTTGTTTTCCTTGGACCTGGAAGGGTTGCTTTTAGATGGAACCATGAATTCTACTTCTCAAAAAACCTGAAGGAGAAATTTCCGGTATTTTTGTCAACTCAAGCTGGAAAGCGTCTTGGGTTCAACGGAAATACCCAAAACACACAAATCCCCCTCTGAATGGCTGAAAAAACAAAATGAAGACTTTGGGTGGCCTGTCAAAATCCCGACCTGAATCCCAAATTTAAAATGCTATGGCATATTAAAAGGGGGTTATTGAAAACCCTCCCAAAAAAAAAGCTGAATTACAACAATTCTGCAAAATGAGTGGGCCAAAAACCTCCCAAAGGGTTAAAAAAACTCATTGCCAAAACGATTGCAGTTATTTGGGGGGGGCCCAATCAGTTATTAGGTTCAGGGCAATTACTTTTCACACAGGGCCATGGGTTTGGGTTTTTTCTCCTAAATAAAAAAAACCATCTTTTAAAAAACCATTTTTTTTTTTTTATTTTTAATAATAAAAGGGAAAAGCATTTTGTGTGACAAACATGCAAAAAAAATAAGAAACCCGAAGGGGCTAGTTTTCCCCCTGTATATATGTAAGTTTTTTTGGGGATATGGCCCCTTTTGGGACAGTGGGGTGGGTTTTTGTAGACTGGTGATCCCCCTTTAATGGCTTTGGGGGTTTTCCATCCTCCTTGCGTGTCTTCATAATCGGTGCCCTTATCGTGCAAAAAAAATGGGAACACCTAAAATTTTTCGGGTGTGAAAAAAGGGTCCCTTTTGCACTTGTCTGGGCTTAAACTCAGGGGGGGAGGAAAAAAAAATTAAAAGTGCTCCTTTTACTTTGGGGAGAATTCGTCAGGGGGCCCAAATTTTTGGGGGGGAACCCCTTTTTTGGTGTTCACTCACCAAAAGGTTTTGGAAAACATACTAATATGGGGTTTTACCCCCGCCCTTTAGAACTGCCTTTTCTGTGGCATTGATTCCAAAAAGGGGCTGGTCTTTTTTGAAATGTTGGCCCATTTGATGGATAATTTCGTTGATGGAATTTTGGTACATCCAGGGCAAACCCGTTCCCCACATCCCAAAAATTCTCGGGGGTTTAATCGTGACTGTGGGCCCCCTTTTTAAAAAGTGAACTCATTGTCATTTCAAAACCTTTTAAATATTGGAGCTTTGTGGCGTGGTGCATTATCCTGCTGGAAGTAGCCATCAGAGGATGGGGCATGGTGGTCATGAAGGATGGAAAGGTGCAAAGCTGGTGCCGTGGCATTTAACGACTAATTGCCAGGGGTAATGTAAAAAAATCCCCCACCATTTCACCACCAGTGGGGGAATGGTCGGGGGGGTCTTCTCTTTGTAGCCCATCCGCCTCAAGGTTTGTTTGTGGCTTCACAAACCCTGCATACCTCGTTTAGAGTGGTTATTTATCAAATTGCTTTCTATCGCTTGAATAAGTAGCCCTTCCTCCCGACCTCTACATCAACAAGGCATTTAAACCCACAGGTGCCCATACTGGATTTTTTCCCTTTTTACACCATTCTTTGTAAACCCCAGTAATGGTTTGTGTGAAAAACCCCGTAACTAAATTGTGAAATATAACCCCCCCCC
>NW_024384946.1:0-20216 GCF_016835505.1 Polypterus senegalus
ACACATAAAATAAACGGAAAGGGTCCTGGAGAGGTAGGAAACAGCACACAAAACAGCAGCACACAATCAATTGTCAGAGATGCCAAGTTCATAAAACATATGATTTGATGAGATCGGCTAAAATACTTCCTTACACTCTGGTGCTCGCAGGAATTTCCATGCATATTTTGTTATATATATGTATATCCTTTTTTAAAATTCTCTACTTTTGGAGCCCAAAAGAAAGTGGCGCCATCGTCGGAAACGAGACTGAAGCACGTTTCAGATGAAACGGCATACGTTGCGTTGAATCTGATCCATTGAACCTGGACTGAAAGAGCCCGTGCCCTACAGCCCAGTGTTAACACGCTCTCCTAAAGGGGGCCTAGGCTGACCGAGATGGCAACTTGAAGAGGACGCAATTATAACATAGGTGTGAGTTAAAGGACTTATTTCAGTATCACTCGGTTGAAAACACAAGCAGTGAAACATTTCTTAAACTGCCGTGACCGGATTCAACCGGGGTTGCTGCGCCACAACGCAGAGTACTGACCACTATACGATCACGGCACGCAAAGCACAACTGACCAGAAAGCTTTTCTCCCATAGCCAGAATAACAGCGACTCCGATACTGGAGCACTCTTCGTTTCCTACTTACCCAGCTTGAAACGTGGACCGGAGGAGGATGGTGGATTGGAAAAGAGTGAAACTCTCACTCGGTCTGTCCCGACCAAAGCTAAGTCACGGGTTTCTGACTGATTTGGAGCTTGCCTCATAGCATACGTGAGAGGAATGAAGTCGTTGACTTGGGGTGTCTCCTGCCTGAATATTTCAAGCAGTGCCTGTTTTGGTAGGCTGGGCAATGGGTAGGCAAATTGGGGCATCTTCAGACACGTACTCGTGGCAGTCTTTAGCGTCCTTGCCTTGAGTTGAGATGACACACCATGCGATTCAGTGAGTAGCTACTTTATGATGGTTATCAAATGTTTCGATTGGATGCAAAGCTCTGGGATTATACGAAAGGGAAGAAAAAAAAAAAACAGCAAGCCAGCCTCCTCTGGACTAATGGACTGAGGTTGAAAGTCACAGCATCAGCGTGATGACCTTCTTTTTCTGTATCCCATATGGTCTAGCGGTTAGGATTCCTGGTTTTCGCCCGGGTTCGACTCCCGGTATGGGAAAGCTCTTTCGAGTTCACTTCCTAAACACAGGTGTACTCCTCGTCCTGCCCATGTTTTCTTCCAGGCTGTTTTGTCCATCAATGCGTACAGGTTGCTCCCACGTAATCAATGTCAAGAATCGCTCCAAAATAATGTTGCTTTGGGATCCTTTCAGTACCACAGCAGGTAGCCTAACAATCCCCAGTCCAAAAGTCCCGGATAAAATCGCATCCAAGAGCATGAGACGAGACAACCACGACACCACGGTTCCCCTGAAGGCAGCAGGGCAAGAATTAGCAATCAAAACACATAAATAAACGGAAAGGGTCCTGAGAGGTAGGAAACAGCACACAAAACAGCAGCACACAATCAATTGTCAGAGATGCCAAGTTCATAAAACATATGATTTGATGAGATCGGCTAAAATACTTCCTTACACTCTGGTGCTCGCAGGAATTTCCATGCATATTTTGTTATATATATGTATATCCTTTTTTAAAATTCTCTACTTTTGGAGCCCAAAAGAAAGTGGCGCGATCGTCGGAAACGAGACTGAAGCACGTTTCAGATGAAACGGCATACGTTGCGTTGAATCTGATCCATTGAACCTGGACTGAAAGAGCCCGTGCCCTACAGCCCAGTGTTAACACGCGCTCTCCCTAAAGGGGGCCTAGGCTGACCGAGATGGCAACTTGAAGAGGACGCAATTATAACATAGGTGTGAGTTAAAGGACTTATTTCAGTATCACTCGGTTGAAAACACAAGCAGTGAAACATTTCTTAAACTGCCGTGACCGGATTCGAACCGGGGTTGCTGCGGCCACAACGCAGAGTACTGACCACTATACGATCACGGCACGCAAAGCACAACTGACCAGAAAGCTTTTCTCCCATAGCCAGAATAACAGCGACTCCGATACTGGAGCACTCTTCGTTTCCTACTTAACCAGCTTGAAACGTGGACCGAGAGGAAGGTGGATTGGAAAAGAGTGAAACTCTCACTCGGTCTGTCCCGACCAAAGCTAAGTCACGGGTTTCTGACTGATTTGGAGCTTGCCTCATAGCATACGTGAGAGGAATGAAGTCGTTGACTTGGGGTGTCTCCTGCCTGAATATTTCAAGCAGTGCCTGTTTTGGTAGGCTGGGCAATGGGTAGGCAAATTGGGGCATCTTCAGACACGTACTCGTGGCAGTCTTTAGCGTCCTTGCCTTGAGTTGAGATGACACACCATGCGATTCAGTGAGTAGCTACTTTATGATGGTTATCAAATGTTTCGATTGGATGCAAAGCTCTGGGATTATACGAAAGGGAAGAAAAGAAAAAAAACAGCAAGCCAGCCTCCTCTGGACTAATGGACTGAGGTTGAAAGTCACAGCATCAGCGTGATGACCTTCTTTTTCTGTATCCCATATGGTCTAGCGGTTAGGATTCCTGGTTTTCACCCAGGCGGCCGGGTTCGACTCCCGGTATGGGAAAGCTCTTTCGAGTTCACTTCCTAAACACAGGTGTACTCCTCGTCCTGCCCATGTTTTCTTCCAGGCTGTTTTGTCCATCAATGCGTACAGGTTGCTCCCACGTAATCAATGTCAAGAATCGCTCCAAAATAATGTTGCTTTGGGATCCTTTCAGTACCACAGCAGGTAGCCTAACAATCCCCAGTCCAAAAGTCCGGGATAAAATCGCATCCAAGAGCATGAGACGAGACAACCACGACACCACGGTTCCCCTGAAGGCAGCAGGGCAAGAATTAGCAATCAAAACACATAAATAAACGGAAAGGGTCCTGGAGAGGTAGGAAACAGCACACAAAACAGCAGCACACAATCAATTGTCAGAGATGCCAAGTTCATAAAACATATGATTTGATGAGATCGCTAAAATACTTCCTTACACTCTGGTGCTCGCAGGAATTTCCATGCATATTTTGTTATATATATGTATATCCTTTTTTAAAATTCTCTACTTTTGGAGCCCAAAAGAAAGTGGCGCGATCGTCGGAAACGAGACTGAAGCACGTTTCAGATGAAACGGCATACGTTGCGTTGAATCTGATCCATTGAACCTGGACTGAAAGAGCCCGTGCCCTACAGCCCAGTGTTAACACGCGCTCTCCCTAAAGGGGGCCTAGGCTGACCGAGATGGCAACTTGAAGAGGACGCAATTATAACATAGGTGTGAGTTAAAGGACTTATTTCAGTATCACTCGGTTGAAAACACAAGCAGTGAAACATTTCTTAAACTGCCGTGACCGGATTCGAACCGGGGTTGCTGCGCCACAACGCAGAGTACTGACCACTATACGATCACGGCACGCAAAGCACAACTGACCAGAAAGCTTTTCTCCCATAGCCAGAATAACAGCGACTCCGATACTGGAGCACTCTTCGTTTCCTACTTACCCAGCTTGAAACGTGGACCGGAGAGGAAGGTGGATTGGAAAAGAGTGAAACTCTCACTCGGTCTGTCCCGACCAAAGCTAAGTCACGGGTTTCTGACTGATTTGGAGCTTGCCTCATAGCATACGTGAGAGGAATGAAGTCGTTGACTTGGGGTGTCTCCTGCCTGAATATTTCAAGCAGTGCCTGTTTTGGTAGGCTGGGCAATGGGTAGGCAAATTGGGGCATCTTCAGACACGTACTCGTGGCAGTCTTTAGCGTCCTTGCCTTGAGTTGAGATGACACACCATGCGATTCAGTGAGTAGCTACTTTATGATGGTTATCAAATGTTTCGATTGGATGCAAAGCTCTGGGATTATACGAAAGGGAAGAAAAGAAAAAAAACAGCAAGCCAGCCTCCTCTGGACTAATGGACTGAGGTTGAAAGTCACAGCATCAGCGTGATGACCTTCTTTTTCTGTATCCCATATGGTCTAGCGGTTAGGATTCCTGGTTTTCACCCAGGCGGCCCGGTATGGGAAAGCTATTTCGAGTTCACTTCCTAAACACAGGTGTACTCCTCGTCCTGCCCATGTTTTCTTCCAGGCTGTTTTGTCCATCAATGCGTACAGGTTGCTCCCACGTAATCAATGTCAAGAATCGCTCCAAAATAATGTTGCTTTGGGATCCTTTCAGTACCACAGCAGGTAGCCTAACAATCCCCAGTCCAAAAGTCCGGATAAAATCGCATCCAAGAGCATGAGACGAGACAACCACGACACCACGGTTCCCCTGAAGGCAGCAGGGCAAGAATTAGCAATCAAAACACATAAATAAACGGAAAGGGTCCTGAGAGGTAGGAAACAGCACACAAAACAGCAGCACACAATCAATTGTCAGAGATGCCAAGTTCATAAAACATATGATTTGATGAGATCGGCTAAAATACTTCCTTACACTCTGGTGCTCGCAGGAATTTCCATGCATATTTTGTTATATATATGTATATCCTTTTTTAAAATTCTCTACTTTTGGAGCCCAAAAGAAAGTGGCGCGATCGTCGGAAACGAGACTGAAGCACGTTTCAGATGAAACGGCATACGTTGCGTTGAATCTGATCCATTGAACCTGGACTGAAAGAGCCCGTGCCCTACAGCCCAGTGTTAACTAACGCTCTCCCTAAAGGGGGCCTAGGCTGACCGAGATGGCAACTTGAAGAGGACGCAATTATAACATAGGTGTGAGTTAAAGGACTTATTTCAGTATCACTCGGTTGAAAACACAAGCAGTGAAACATTTCTTAAACTGCCGTGACCCGGATTCGAACCGGGGTTGCTGCGCCACAACGCAGAGTACTGACCACTATACGATCACGGCACGCAAAGCACAACTGACCAGAAAGCTTTTCTCCCATAGCCAGAATAACAGCGACTCCGATACTGGAGCACTCTTCGTTTCCTACTTACCCAGCTTGAAACGTGGACCGGAGAGGAAGGTGGATTGGAAAAGAGTGAAACTCTCACTCGGTCTGTCCCGACCAAAGCTAAGTCACGGGTTTCTGACTGATTTGGAGCTTGCCTCATAGCATACGTGAGAGGAATGAAGTCGTTGACTTGGGGTGTCTCCTGCCTGAATATTTCAAGCAGTGCCTGTTTTGGTAGGCTGGGCAATGGGTAGGCAAATTGGGGCATCTTCAGACACGTACTCGTGGCAGTCTTTAGCGTCCTTGCCTTGAGTTGAGATGACACACCATGCGATTCAGTGAGTAGCTACTTTATGATGGTTATCAAATGTTTCGATTGGATGCAAAGCTCTGGGATTATACGAAAGGGAAGAAAAGAAAAAAAAAACAGCAAGCCAGCCTCCTCTGGACTAATGGACTGAGGTTGAAAGTCACAGCATCAGCGTGATGACCTTCTTTTTCTGTATCCCATATGGTCTAGCGGTTAGGATTCCTGGTTTTCACCCAGGCGGCCCGGTTCGACTCCCGGTATGGGAAAGCTCTTTCGAGTTCACTTCCTAAACACAGGTGTACTCCTCGTCCTGCCCATGTTTTCTTCCAGGCTGTTTTGTCCATCAATGCGTACAGGTTGCTCCCACGTAATCAATGTCAAGAATCGCTCCAAAATAATGTTGCTTTGGGATCCTTTCAGTACCACAGCAGGTAGCCTAACAATCCCCAGTCCAAAAGTCCCGGGATAAAATCGCATCCAAGAGCATGAGACAGAGACAACCACGACACCACGGTTCCCCTGAAGGCAGCAGGGCAAGAATTAGCAATCAAAACACATAAATAAACGGAAAGGGTCCTGGAGAGGTAGGAAACAGCACACAAAACAGCAGCACACAATCAATTGTCAGAGATGCCAAGTTCATAAAACATATGATTTGATGAGATCGGCTAAAATACTTCCTTACACTCTGGTGCTCGCAGGAATTTCCATGCATATTTTGTTATATATATGTATATCCTTTTTTAAAATTCTCTACTTTTGGAGCCCAAAAGAAAGTGGCGCGATCGTCGGAAACGAGACTGAAGCACGTTTCAGATGAAACGGCATACGTTGCGTTGAATCTGATCCATTGAACCTGGACTGAAAGAGCCCGTGCCCTACAGCCCAGTGTTAACACGCGCTCCCTAAAGGGGCCTAGGCTGACCGAGATGGCAACTTGAAGAGGACGCAATTATAACATAGGTGTGAGTTAAAGGACTTATTTCAGTATCACTCGGTTGAAAACACAAGCAGTGAAACATTTCTTAAACTGCCGTGACCCGGATTCGAACCGGGGTTGCTGCGGCCACAACGCAGAGTACTGACCACTATACGATCACGGCACGCAAAGCACAACTGACCAGAAAGCTTTTCTCCCATAGCCAGAATAACAGCGACTCCGATACTGGAGCACTCTTCGTTTCCTACTTACCCAGCTTGAAACGTGGACCGGAGAGGAAGGTGGATTGGAAAGAGTGAAACTCTCACTCGGTCTGTCCCGACCAAAGCTAAGTCACGGGTTTCTGACTGATTTGGAGCTTGCCTCATAGCATACGTGAGAGGAATGAAGTCGTTGACTTGGGGTGTCTCCTGCCTGAATATTTCAAGCAGTGCCTGTTTTGGTAGGCTGGGCAATGGGTAGGCAAATTGGGGCATCTTCAGACACGTACTCGTGGCAGTCTTTAGCGTCCTTGCCTTGAGTTGAGATGACACACCATGCGATTCAGTGAGTAGCTACTTTATGATGGTTATCAAATGTTTCGATTGGATGCAAAGCTCTGGGATTATACGAAAGGGAAGAAAAGAAAAAAAACAGCAAGCCAGCCTCCTCTGGACTAATGGACTGAGGTTGAAAGTCACAGCATCAGCGTGATGACCTTCTTTTTCTGTATCCCATATGGTCTAGCGGTTAGGATTCCTGGTTTTCACCCAGGCGGCCCGGTTCGACTCCCGGTATGGGAAAGCTCTTTCGAGTTCACTTCCTAAACACAGGTGTACTCCTCGTCCTGCCCATGTTTTCTTCCAGGCTGTTTTGTCCATCAATGCGTACAGGTTGCTCCCACGTAATCAATGTCAAGAATCGCTCCAAAATAATGTTGCTTTGGGATCCTTTCAGTACCACAGCAGGTAGCCTAACAATCCCCAGTCCAAAAGTCCGGGATAAAATCGCATCCAAGAGCATGAGACGAGACAACCACGACACCACGGTTCCCCTGAAGGCAGCAGGGCAAGAATTAGCAATCAAAACACATAAATAAACGGAAAGGGTCCTGGAGAGGTAGGAAACAGCACACAAAACAGCAGCACACAATCAATTGTCAGAGATGCCAAGTTCATAAAACATATGATTTGATGAGATCGGCTAAAATACTTCCTTACACTCTGGTGCTCGCAGGAATTTCCATGCATATTTTGTTATATATATGTATATCCTTTTTTAAAATTCTCTACTTTTGGAGCCCAAAAGAAAGTGGCGCGATCGTCGGAAACGAGACTGAAGCACGTTTCAGATGAAACGGCATACGTTGCGTTGAATCTGATCCATTGAACCTGGACTGAAAGAGCCCGTGCCCTACAGCCCAGTGTTAACACGCGCTCCCTAAAGGGGCCTAGGCTGACCGAGATGGCAACTTGAAGAGGACGCAATTATAACATAGGTGTGAGTTAAAGGACTTATTTCAGTATCACTCGGTTGAAAACACAAGCAGTGAAACATTTCTTAAACTGCCGTGACCCGGATTCGAACCGGGGTTGCTGCGGCCACAACGCAGAGTACTGACCACTATACGATCACGGCACGCAAAGCACAACTGACCAGAAAGCTTTTCTCCCATAGCCAGAATAACAGCGACTCCGATACTGGAGCACTCTTCGTTTCCTACTTACCCAGCTTGAAACGTGGACCGGAGAGGAAGGTGGATTGAAAAGAGTGAAACTCTCACTCGGTCTGTCCCGACCAAAGCTAAGTCACGGGTTTCTGACTGATTTGGAGCTTGCCTCATAGCATACGTGAGAGGAATGAAGTCGTTGACTTGGGGTGTCTCCTGCCTGAATATTTCAAGCAGTGCCTGTTTTGGTAGGCTGGGCAATGGGTAGGCAAATTGGGGCATCTTCAGACACGTACTCGTGGCAGTCTTTAGCGTCCTTGCCTTGAGTTGAGATGACACACCATGCGATTCAGTGAGTAGCTACTTTATGATGGTTATCAAATGTTTCGATTGGATGCAAAGCTCTGGGATTATACGAAAGGGAAGAAAAGAAAAAAAACAGCAAGCCAGCCTCCTCTGGACTAATGGACTGAGGTTGAAAGTCACAGCATCAGCGTGATGACCTTCTTTTTCTGTATCCCATATGGTCTAGCGGTTAGGATTCCTGGTTTTCACCCAGGCGGCCAGGGTTCGACTCCGGTATGGGAAAGCTCTTTCGAGTTCACTTCCTAAACACAGGTGTACTCCTCGTCCTGCCCATGTTTTCTTCCAGGCTGTTTTGTCCATCAATGCGTACAGGTTGCTCCCACGTAATCAATGTCAAGAATCGCTCCAAAATAATGTTGCTTTGGGATCCTTTCAGTACCACAGCAGGTAGCCTAACAATCCCCAGTCCAAAAGTCCGGGATAAAATCGCATCCAAGAGCATGAGACGAGACAACCACGACACCACGGTTCCCCTGAAGGCAGCAGGGCAAGAATTAGCAATCAAAACACATAAATAAACGGAAAGGGTCCTGAGAGGTAGGAAACAGCACACAAAACAGCAGCACACAATCAATTGTCAGAGATGCCAAGTTCATAAAACATATGATTTGATGAGATCGGCTAAAATACTTCCTTACACTCTGGTGCTCGCAGGAATTTCCATGCATATTTTGTTATATATATGTATATCCTTTTTTAAAATTCTCTACTTTTGGAGCCCAAAAGAAAGTGGCGCGATCGTCGGAAACGAGACTGAAGCACGTTTCAGATGAAACGGCATACGTTGCGTTGAATCTGATCCATTGAACCTGGACTGAAAGAGCCCGTGCCCTACAGCCCAGTGTTAACACGCGCTCTCCCTAAAGGGGGCCTAGGCTGACCGAGATGGCAACTTGAAGAGGACGCAATTATAACATAGGTGTGAGTTAAAGGACTTATTTCAGTATCACTCGGTTGAAAACACAAGCAGTGAAACATTTCTTAAACTGCCGTGACCCGGATTCGAACCGGGGTTGCTGCGGCCACAACGCAGAGTACTGACCACTATACGATCACGGCACGCAAAGCACAACTGACCAGAAAGCTTTTCTCCCATAGCCAGAATAACAGCGACTCCGATACTGGAGCACTCTTCGTTTCCTACTTACCCAGCTTGAAACGTGGACCGGAGAGGAAGGTGGATTGGAAAGAGTGAAACTCTCACTCGGTCTGTCCCGACCAAAGCTAAGTCACGGGTTTCTGACTGATTTGGAGCTTGCCTCATAGCATACGTGAGAGGAATGAAGTCGTTGACTTGGGGTGTCTCCTGCCTGAATATTTCAAGCAGTGCCTGTTTTGGTAGGCTGGGCAATGGGTAGGCAAATTGGGGCATCTTCAGACACGTACTCGTGGCAGTCTTTAGCGTCCTTGCCTTGAGTTGAGATGACACACCATGCGATTCAGTGAGTAGCTACTTTATGATGGTTATCAAATGTTTCGATTGGATGCAAAGCTCTGGGATTATACGAAAGGGAAGAAAAGAAAAAAAAACAGCAAGCCAGCCTCCTCTGGACTAATGGACTGAGGTTGAAAGTCACAGCATCAGCGTGATGACCTTCTTTTTCTGTATCCCATATGGTCTAGCGGTTAGGATTCCTGGTTTTCGCCCGGGTTCGACTCCCGGTATGGGAAAGCTCTTTCGAGTTCACTTCCTAAACACAGGTGTACTCCTCGTCCTGCCCATGTTTTCTTCCAGGCTGTTTTGTCCATCAATGCGTACAGGTTGCTCCCACGTAATCAATGTCAAGAATCGCTCCAAAATAATGTTGCTTTGGGATCCTTTCAGTACCACAGCAGGTAGCCTAACAATCCCCAGTCCAAAAGTCCGGGATAAAATCGCATCCAAGAGCATGAGACGAGACAACCACGACACCACGGTTCCCCTGAAGGCAGCAGGGCAAGAATTAGCAATCAAAACACATAAATAAACGGAAAGGGTCCTGGAGAGGTAGGAAACAGCACACAAAACAGCAGCACACAATCAATTGTCAGAGATGCCAAGTTCATAAAACATATGATTTGATGAGATCGGCTAAAATACTTCCTTACACTCTGGTGCTCGCAGGAATTTCCATGCATATTTTGTTATATATATGTATATCCTTTTTTAAAATTCTCTACTTTTGGAGCCCAAAAGAAAGTGGCGCGATCGTCGGAAACGAGACTGAAGCACGTTTCAGATGAAACGGCATACGTTGCGTTGAATCTGATCCATTGAACCTGGACTGAAAGAGCCCGTGCCCTACAGCCCAGTGTTAACACGCGCTCTCCCTAAAGGGGGCCTAGGCTGACCGAGATGGCAACTTGAAGAGGACGCAATTATAACATAGGTGTGAGTTAAAGGACTTATTTCAGTATCACTCGGTTGAAAACACAAGCAGTGAAACATTTCTTAAACTGCCGTGACCCGGATTCGAACCGGGGTTGCTGCGGCCACAACGCAGAGTACTGACCACTATACGATCACGGCACGCAAAGCACAACTGACCAGAAAGCTTTTCTCCCATAGCCAGAATAACAGCGACTCCGATACTGGAGCACTCTTCGTTTCCTACTTACCCAGCTTGAAACGTGGACCGGAGAGGAAGGTGGATTGGAAAAGAGTGAAACTCTCACTCGGTCTGTCCCGACCAAAGCTAAGTCACGGGTTTCTGACTGATTTGGAGCTTGCCTCATAGCATACGTGAGAGGAATGAAGTCGTTGACTTGGGGTGTCTCCTGCCTGAATATTTCAAGCAGTGCCTGTTTTGGTAGGCTGGGCAATGGGTAGGCAAATTGGGGCATCTTCAGACACGTACTCGTGGCAGTCTTTAGCGTCCTTGCCTTGAGTTGAGATGACACACCATGCGATTCAGTGAGTAGCTACTTTATGATGGTTATCAAATGTTTCGATTGGATGCAAAGCTCTGGGATTATACGAAAGGGAAGAAAAGAAAAAAACAGCAAGCCAGCCTCCTCTGGACTAATGGACTGAGGTTGAAAGTCACAGCATCAGCGTGATGACCTTCTTTTTCTGTATCCCATATGGTCTAGCGGTTAGGATTCCTGGTTTTCACCCGGGTTCGACTCCCCTGCCGGTATGGGAAAGCTCTTTCGAGTTCACTTCCTAAACACAGGTGTACTCCTCGTCCTGCCCATGTTTTCTTCCAGGCTGTTTTGTCCATCAATGCGTACAGGTTGCTCCCACGTAATCAATGTCAAGAATCGCTCCAAAATAATGTTGCTTTGGGATCCTTTCAGTACCACAGCAGGTAGCCTAACAATCCCCAGTCCAAAAGTCCGGGATAAAATCGCATCCAAGAGCATGAGACGAGACAACCACGACACCACGGTTCCCCTGAAGGCAGCAGGGCAAGAATTAGCAATCAAAACACATAAATAAACGGAAAGGGTCCTGGAGAGGTAGGAAACAGCACACAAAACAGCAGCACACAATCAATTGTCAGAGATGCCAAGTTCATAAAACATATGATTTGATGAGATCGGCTAAAATACTTCCTTACACTCTGGTGCTCGCAGGAATTTCCATGCATATTTTGTTATATATATGTATATCCTTTTTTAAAATTCTCTACTTTTGGAGCCCAAAAGAAAGTGGCGCGATCGTCGGAAACGAGACTGAAGCACGTTTCAGATGAAACGGCATACGTTGCGTTGAATCTGATCCATTGAACCTGGACTGAAAGAGCCCGTGCCCTACAGCCCAGTGTTAACACGCGCTCTCCCTAAAGGGGGCCTAGGCTGACCGAGATGGCAACTTGAAGAGGACGCAATTATAACATAGGTGTGAGTTAAAGGACTTATTTCAGTATCACTCGGTTGAAAACACAAGCAGTGAAACATTTCTTAAACTGCCGTGACCCGGATTCGAACCGGGGTTGCTGCGGCCACAACGCAGAGTACTGACCACTATACGATCACGGCACGCAAAGCACAACTGACCAGAAAGCTTTTCTCCCATAGCCAGAATAACAGCGACTCCGATACTGGAGCACTCTTCGTTTCCTACTTACCCAGCTTGAAACGTGGACCGGAGAGGAAGGTGGATTGAAAAGAGTGAAACTCTCCCTCGGTCTGTCCCGACCAAAGCTAAGTCACGGGTTTCTGACTGATTTGGAGCTTGCCTCATAGCATACGTGAGAGGAATGAAGTCGTTGACTTGGGGTGTCTCCTGCCTGAATATTTCAAGCAGTGCCTGTTTTGGTAGGCTGGGCAATGGGTAGGCAAATTGGGGCATCTTCAGACACGTACTCGTGGCAGTCTTTAGCGTCCTTGCCTTGAGTTGAGATGACACACCATGCGATTCAGTGAGTAGCTACTTTATGATGGTTATCAAATGTTTCGATTGGATGCAAAGCTCTGGGATTATACGAAAGGGAAGAAAAGAAAAAAAACAGCAAGCCAGCCTCCTCTGGACTAATGGACTGAGGTTGAAAGTCACAGCATCAGCGTGATGACCTTCTTTTTCTGTATCCCATATGGTCTAGCGGTTAGGATTCCTGGTTTTCACCCAGGCGGCCGGGTTCGACTCCCGGTATGGGAAAGCTCTTTCGAGTTCACTTCCTAAACACAGGTGTACTCCTCGTCCTGCCCATGTTTTCTTCCAGGCTGTTTTGTCCATCAATGCGTACAGGTTGCTCCCACGTAATCAATGTCAAGAATCGCTCCAAAATAATGTTGCTTTGGGATCCTTTCAGTACCACAGCAGGTAGCCTAACAATCCCCAGTCCAAAAGTCCGGGATAAAATCGCATCCAAGAGCATGAGACGAGACAACCACGACACCACGGTTCCCCTGAAGGCAGCAGGGCAAGAATTAGCAATCAAAACACATAAATAAACGGAAAGGGTCCTGGAGAGGTAGGAAACAGCACACAAAACAGCAGCACACAATCAATTGTCAGAGATGCCAAGTTCATAAAACATATGATTTGATGAGATCGGCTAAAATACTTCCTTACACTCTGGTGCTCGCAGGAATTTCCATGCATATTTTGTTATATATATGTATATCCTTTTTTAAAATTCTCTACTTTTGGAGCCCAAAAGAAAGTGGCGCGATCGTCGGAAACGAGACTGAAGCACGTTTCAGATGAAACGGCATACGTTGCGTTGAATCTGATCCATTGAACCTGGACTGAAAGAGCCCGTGCCCTACAGCCCAGTGTTAACACGCGCTCTCCCTAAAGGGGGCCTAGGCTGACCGAGATGGCAACTTGAAGAGGACGCAATTATAACATAGGTGTGAGTTAAAGGACTTATTTCAGTATCACTCGGTTGAAAACACAAGCAGTGAAACATTTCTTAAACTGCCGTGACCCGGATTCGAACCGGGGTTGCTGCGGCCACAACGCAGAGTACTGACCACTATACGATCACGGCACGCAAAGCACAACTGACCAGAAAGCTTTTCTCCCATAGCCAGAATAACAGCGACTCCGATACTGGAGCACTCTTCGTTTCCTACTTACCCAGCTTGAAACGTGGACCGGAGAGGAAGGTGGATTGAAAAGAGTGAAACTCTCACTCGGTCTGTCCCGACCAAAGCTAAGTCACGGGTTTCTGACTGATTTGGAGCTTGCCTCATAGCATACGTGAGAGGAATGAAGTCGTTGACTTGGGGTGTCTCCTGCCTGAATATTTCAAGCAGTGCCTGTTTTGGTAGGCTGGGCAATGGGTAGGCAAATTGGGGCATCTTCAGACACGTACTCGTGGCAGTCTTTAGCGTCCTTGCCTTGAGTTGAGATGACACACCATGCGATTCAGTGAGTAGCTACTTTATGATGGTTATCAAATGTTTCGATTGGATGCAAAGCTCTGGGATTATACGAAAGGGAAGAAAAGAAAAAAAAACAGCAAGCCAGCCTCCTCTGGACTAATGGACTGAGGTTGAAAGTCACAGCATCAGCGTGATGACCTTCTTTTTCTGTATCCCATATGGTCTAGCGGTTAGGATTCCTGGTTTTCACCCAGGGCCCGGGTTCGACTCGGTATGGGAAAGCTCTTTCGAGTTCACTTCCTAAACACAGGTGTACTCCTCGTCCTGCCCATGTTTTCTTCCAGGCTGTTTTGTCCATCAATGCGTACAGGTTGCTCCCACGTAATCAATGTCAAGAATCGCTCCAAAATAATGTTGCTTTGGGATCCTTTCAGTACCACAGCAGGTAGCCTAACAATCCCCAGTCCAAAAGTCCGGGATAAAATCGCATCCAAGAGCATGAGACGAGACAACCACGACACCACGGTTCCCCTGAAGGCAGCAGGGCAAGAATTAGCAATCAAAACACATAAATAAACGGAAAGGGTCCTGGAGAGGTAGGAAACAGCACACAAAACAGCAGCACACAATCAATTGTCAGAGATGCCAAGTTCATAAAACATATGATTTGATGAGATCGGCTAAAATACTTCCTTACACTCTGGTGCTCGCAGGAATTTCCATGCATATTTTGTTATATATATGTATATCCTTTTTTAAAATTCTCTACTTTTGGAGCCCAAAAGAAAGTGGCGCGATCGTCGGAAACGAGACTGAAGCACGTTTCAGATGAAACGGCATACGTTGCGTTGAATCTGATCCATTGAACCTGGACTGAAAGAGCCCGTGCCCTACAGCCCAGTGTTAACACGCTCTCCCTAAAGGGGCCTAGGCTGACCGAGATGGCAACTTGAAGAGGACGCAATTATAACATAGGTGTGAGTTAAAGGACTTATTTCAGTATCACTCGGTTGAAAACACAAGCAGTGAAACATTTCTTAAACTGCCGTGACCCGGATTCGAACCGGGGTTGCTGCGGCCACAACGCAGAGTACTGACCACTATACGATCACGGCACGCAAAGCACAACTGACCAGAAAGCTTTTCTCCCATAGCCAGAATAACAGCGACTCCGATACTGGAGCACTCTTCGTTTCCTACTTACCCAGCTTGAAACGTGGACCGGAGAGGAAGGTGGATTGGAAAAGAGTGAAACTCTCACTCGGTCTGTCCCGACCAAAGCTAAGTCACGGGTTTCTGACTGATTTGGAGCTTGCCTCATAGCATACGTGAGAGGAATGAAGTCGTTGACTTGGGGTGTCTCCTGCCTGAATATTTCAAGCAGTGCCTGTTTTGGTAGGCTGGGCAATGGGTAGGCAAATTGGGGCATCTTCAGACACGTACTCGTGGCAGTCTTTAGCGTCCTTGCCTTGAGTTGAGATGACACACCATGCGATTCAGTGAGTAGCTACTTTATGATGGTTATCAAATGTTTCGATTGGATGCAAAGCTCTGGGATTATACGAAAGGGAAGAAAAGAAAAAAAACAGCAAGCCAGCCTCCTCTGGACTAATGGACTGAGGTTGAAAGTCACAGCATCAGCGTGATGACCTTCTTTTTCTGTATCCCATATGGTCTAGCGGTTAGGATTCCTGGTTTTCACCCAGGCGGCCGGGTTCGACTCCCGGTATGGGAAAGCTCTTTCGAGTTCACTTCCTAAACACAGGTGTACTCCTCGTCCTGCCCATGTTTTCTTCCAGGCTGTTTTGTCCATCAATGCGTACAGGTTGCTCCCACGTAATCAATGTCAAGAATCGCTCCAAAATAATGTTGCTTTGGGATCCTTTCAGTACCACAGCAGGTAGCCTAACAATCCCCAGTCCAAAAGTCCGGGATAAAATCGCATCCAAGAGCATGAGACAGAGACAACCACGACACCACGGTTCCCCTGAAGGCAGCAGGGCAAGAATTAGCAATCAAAACACATAAATAAACGGAAAGGGTCCTGGAGAGGTAGGAAACAGCACACAAAACAGCAGCACACAATCAATTGTCAGAGATGCCAAGTTCATAAAACATATGATTTGATGAGATCGGCTAAAATACTTCCTTACACTCTGGTGCTCGCAGGAATTTCCATGCATATTTTGTTATATATATGTATATCCTTTTTTAAAATTCTCTACTTTTGGAGCCCAAAAGAAAGTGGCGCGATCGTCGGAAACGAGACTGAAGCACGTTTCAGATGAAACGGCATACGTTGCGTTGAATCTGATCCATTGAACCTGGACTGAAAGAGCCCGTGCCCTACAGCCCAGTGTTAACACGCGCTCTCCCTAAAGGGGGCCTAGGCTGACCGAGATGGCAACTTGAAGAGGACGCAATTATAACATAGGTGTGAGTTAAAGGACTTATTTCAGTATCACTCGGTTGAAAACACAAGCAGTGAAACATTTCTTAAACTGCCGTGACCCGGATTCGAACCGGGGTTGCTGCGGCCACAACGCAGAGTACTGACCACTATACGATCACGGCACGCAAAGCACAACTGACCAGAAAGCTTTTCTCCCATAGCCAGAATAACAGCGACTCCGATACTGGAGCACTCTTCGTTTCCTACTTACCCAGCTTGAAACGTGGACCGGAGAGGAAGGTGGATTGAAAAGAGTGAAACTCTCCCTCGGTCTGTCCCGACCAAAGCTAAGTCACGGGTTTCTGACTGATTTGGAGCTTGCCTCATAGCATACGTGAGAGGAATGAAGTCGTTGACTTGGGGTGTCTCCTGCCTGAATATTTCAAGCAGTGCCTGTTTTGGTAGGCTGGGCAATGGGTAGGCAAATTGGGGCATCTTCAGACACGTACTCGTGGCAGTCTTTAGCGTCCTTGCCTTGAGTTGAGATGACACACCATGCGATTCAGTGAGTAGCTACTTTATGATGGTTATCAAATGTTTCGATTGGATGCAAAGCTCTGGGATTATACGAAAGGGAAGAAAAGAAAAAAAACAGCAAGCCAGCCTCCTCTGGACTAATGGACTGAGGTTGAAAGTCACAGCATCAGCGTGATGACCTTCTTTTTCTGTATCCCATATGGTCTAGCGGTTAGGATTCCTGGTTTTCACCCAGGCGGCCCGGTATGGGAAAGCTCTTTCGAGTTCACTTCCTAAACACAGGTGTACTCCTCGTCCTGCCCATGTTTTCTTCCAGGCTGTTTTGTCCATCAATGCGTACAGGTTGCTCCCACGTAATCAATGTCAAGAATCGCTCCAAAATAATGTTGCTTTGGGATCCTTTCAGTACCACAGCAGGTAGCCTAACAATCCCCAGTCCAAAAGTCCGGGATAAAATCGCATCCAAGAGCATGAGACGAGACAACCACGACACCACGGTTCCCCTGAAGGCAGCAGGGCAAGAATTAGCAATCAAAACACATAAATAAACGGAAAGGGTCCTGGAGAGGTAGGAAACAGCACACAAAACAGCAGCACACAATCAATTGTCAGAGATGCCAAGTTCATAAAACATATGATTTGATGAGATCGGCTAAAATACTTCCTTACACTCTGGTGCTCGCAGGAATTTCCATGCATATTTTGTTATATATATGTATATCCTTTTTTAAAATTCTCTACTTTTGGAGCCCAAAAGAAAGTGGCGCGATCGTCGGAAACGAGACTGAAGCACGTTTCAGATGAAACGGCATACGTTGCGTTGAATCTGATCCATTGAACCTGGACTGAAAGAGCCCGTGCCCTACAGCCCAGTGTTAACGCGCTCTCCCTAAAGGGGGCCTAGGCTGACCGAGATGGCAACTTGAAGAGGACGCAATTATAACATAGGTGTGAGTTAAAGGACTTATTTCAGTATCACTCGGTTGAAAACACAAGCAGTGAAACATTTCTTAAACTGCCGTGACCCGGATTCGAACCGGGGTTGCTGCGGCCACAACGCAGAGTACTGACCACTATACGATCACGGCACGCAAAGCACAACTGACCAGAAAGCTTTTCTCCCATAGCCAGAATAACAGCGACTCCGATACTGGAGCACTCTTCGTTTCCTACTTACCCAGCTTGAAACGTGGACCGGAGAGGAAGGTGGATTGAAAAGAGTGAAACTCTCACTCGGTCTGTCCCGACCAAAGCTAAGTCACGGGTTTCTGACTGATTTGGAGCTTGCCTCATAGCATACGTGAGAGGAATGAAGTCGTTGACTTGGGGTGTCTCCTGCCTGAATATTTCAAGCAGTGCCTGTTTTGGTAGGCTGGGCAATGGGTAGGCAAATTGGGGCATCTTCAGACACGTACTCGTGGCAGTCTTTAGCGTCCTTGCCTTGAGTTGAGATGACACACCATGCGATTCAGTGAGTAGCTACTTTATGATGGTTATCAAATGTTTCGATTGGATGCAAAGCTCTGGGATTATACGAAAGGGAAGAAAAGAAAAAAAACAGCAAGCCAGCCTCCTCTGGACTAATGGACTGAGGTTGAAAGTCACAGCATCAGCGTGATGACCTTCTTTTTCTGTATCCCATATGGTCTAGCGGTTAGGATTCCTGGTTTTCACCCAGGCGGCCCGGTTCGACTCCCGGTATGGGAAAGCTCTTTCGAGTTCACTTCCTAAACACAGGTGTACTCCTCGTCCTGCCCATGTTTTCTTCCAGGCTGTTTTGTCCATCAATGCGTACAGGTTGCTCCCACGTAATCAATGTCAAGAATCGCTCCAAAATAATGTTGCTTTGGGATCCTTTCAGTACCACAGCAGGTAGCCTAACAATCCCCAGTCCAAAAGTCCCGGGATAAAATCGCATCCAAGAGCATGAGACGAGACAACCACGACACCACGGTTCCCCTGAAGGCAGCAGGGCAAGAATTAGCAATCAAAACACATAAATAAACGGAAAGGGTCCTGAGAGGTAGGAAACAGCACACAAAACAGCAGCACACAATCAATTGTCAGAGATGCCAAGTTCATAAAACATATGATTTGATGAGATCGGCTAAAATACTTCCTTACACTCTGGTGCTCGCAGGAATTTCCATGCATATTTTGTTATATATATGTATATCCTTTTTTAAAATTCTCTACTTTTGGAGCCCAAAAGAAAGTGGCGCGATCGTCGGAAACGAGACTGAAGCACGTTTCAGATGAAACGGCATACGTTGCGTTGAATCTGATCCATTGAACCTGGACTGAAAGAGCCCGTGCCCTACAGCCCAGTGTTAACACGCGCTCTCCCTAAAGGGGGCCTAGGCTGACCGAGATGGCAACTTGAAGAGGACGCAATTATAACATAGGTGTGAGTTAAAGGACTTATTTCAGTATCACTCGGTTGAAAACACAAGCAGTGAAACATTTCTTAAACTGCCGTGACCCGGATTCGAACCGGGGTTGCTGCGGCCACAACGCAGAGTACTGACCACTATACGATCACGGCACGCAAAGCACAACTGACCAGAAAGCTTTTCTCCCATAGCCAGAATAACAGCGACTCCGATACTGGAGCACTCTTCGTTTCCTACTTACCCAGCTTGAAACGTGGACCGGAGAGGAAGGTGGATTGGAAAGAGTGAAACTCTCACTCGGTCTGTCCCGACCAAAGCTAAGTCACGGGTTTCTGACTGATTTGGAGCTTGCCTCATAGCATACGTGAGAGGAATGAAGTCGTTGACTTGGGGTGTCTCCTGCCTGAATATTTCAAGCAGTGCCTGTTTTGGTAGGCTGGGCAATGGGTAGGCAAATTGGGGCATCTTCAGACACGTACTCGTGGCAGTCTTTAGCGTCCTTGCCTTGAGTTGAGATGACACACCATGCGATTCAGTGAGTAGCTACTTTATGATGGTTATCAAATGTTTCGATTGGATGCAAAGCTCTGGGATTATACGAAAGGGAAGAAAAGAAAAAAACAGCAAGCCAGCCTCCTCTGGACTAATGGACTGAGGTTGAAAGTCACAGCATCAGCGTGATGACCTTCTTTTTCTGTATCCCATATGGTCTAGCGGTTAGGAACGTCAAGAATGGCTCCAAAATAATGTTGCTTTGGGATCCTTTCAGTACCACAGCAGGTAGCCTAACAATCCCCAGTCCAAAAGTCCTGGATAAAATCGCATCCAAGAGCATGAGCAGAGACAACCACGACACCACGGTTCCCCTGAAGGCAGCAGGGCAAGAATTAGCAATCAAAACACATAAATAACGGAAAGGGTCCTGGAGGTAGG
>NW_024384947.1:0-17500 GCF_016835505.1 Polypterus senegalus
ATCCTATTGAGAACGACCCTAGCAAGGACCTTAACCGGCACAGAGAGCAGGGTTATCCCCCTGTAGTTGCTGCAATCCAGGCGATCACCATTCCCTTTCCAGAGAAGGACGACAAGTCCCGTTTCCAGTCAGTTGGGATGATGCCAGTCTCCCAAATGGAAGCAAAGATTGCTTGCAAGGCCAGGAGGACAGCCTTACCACCAGCCTGGAGAAGTTCACCCTGGATACCACAGATCCCTGCAGCCTTTCCCCCCCTCAGCTGGTTCTCCACCTGTGCAATCTCAGTGATATTGGGTGGTTCACAGCTAATTGGAGGATCAGTTTCAAGAACCGTGGACCCAGAGATATCCAACATCCTAGCCAGAGGATCAGCTTTGAACAACTTCTCAAAGTAGCCAGCCCAGCGGGTCACAACTGCAGTGTCATCCGTAAAGAACGTTCCATCAGCTGCCCTGACTGCGACTCTCTGAGGAACAAATTTAGATGTGTGTAATGCTTTGATTCCTCTGTAAGCAGGACATGGGTCACTAGACCACAGATGGTGTGTCTCTTGCACACAGATTCCTGTAACAAACGCCTCTTTATCTGCCCTAAGAGCGCTCGCAGCCATCCTTCTCAGTTCCCGGTACAGACCAGAGTTGCCACTGAGCCGTGCGCTGTGACTCCTCTTGATGATACCCAGGGTGTCCTGTGAGATGAAACACCTCCTTCTGGGAACACCGGTAACACCAACACAACCCTCAGCAACCTTCATGGTCTTGTCACGGATGGTCTCCCACATCACATTAGGATCAGCAGTCATACCCAAATCCGATCCTAATTTGTTCCTCACACAAATTGCATGCAAACTCATTAGAAACAGCCTGGTCTTGGAGTCTGGCCAAGTCCAGGCTCATTTTCCTAGTAGGTGGTAACCTACTGGACCTAAGAATAGCAAGAACAAGTCAGTGGTCAGAATTCACAAACTGGGCACTTCTGTAGACCTTGCAGTTTTGCAAGAGCCTTCAGCATCTGCCCACGAGGATGTGATTGATCTCCTTCACCGCACCACCAGTATTGGAGTGCCAAGTCCAACGAGGCAGTTCAGGGCGCTGGAACCAGGAACATGGGAACAAGGATAGGAACAAGGGATAGTGAGAAATTCTTCATACGGTTCAAAATTTTAAATTTAAAAAGAAAATGCTACTAAGTTGGACTTTTATAACATGGCTAATTTCTAAAGCAGAGAATGTGAACAACCCCTGAGGAGTGCTGTTAAACAACTAAGATAAACGGGTTAAGATTAAAAGAAAAATGGTGCATGTCACTACATGTATGTGACATAGGTACTCAAAGTAGAAATAATGAATGAACAAAATCAAATCTTCTTGTTTATAGCAGCAACAGCACAATATCAATGTCTGAAATAAAGAAACCATCTTAAAGATGTTAATAAAAATAATCTAACTGAACTCTTTTATTCAAATATTGGATAACTTACTCAATGATACCAGTGTAAGCTAAGGGAAAAAGAATTCAAAAAGTAACAAGGGATGTCCTAGCAGGAGTACGGCTCTTGAAGTTGCTCCTTGCCTTTGCTGAAGTATTCTGAAGTGTAGCCCTTCCAGGGAAAGTGACTCAGAGGCAGTGATAGGCCCTTAATCCCTGTTGAGGTATTCTTGCACTGTGATCTGTTACCCAGCAGGGTCAGTGAAAGGACCTTGGCCATTGTAATATATGAGACATTAGTGATGACTGAATGTCAAATACGCAGGTATTGTGGGGTTTACATGTAAATCAAGGTTAACTTATTTCCAATATTAACTTGTTCACCAATATAAAAAGAACTTTAGAGGTTTAAGTACCGTGAGGTTCAAGAAGGACAGAGAAGTGAATGAAAATAAGTTTACTTGGAAACATCAAAGAAGAATACATAAATGAAAACCAAAACAAATGCTATTGAGCTATTTACGAAGATATATGAACTTCTCATTGTCTTGGCCATAAAGGAGACAGAGCAAATCCTGGTTACCTCCCAGAATTCCTCTCACTACTGAGCTAGACCCGCCCACTCCTCCTCCTCCACCAACCACTTTCCCAATGTCAGCCTGAACGATCCAGACTCCAACTCCGTTTTCAACACATTTGTTCAGGATACCACCCCTTTTCTTCCTTGCAACATCAATCATTTCCCTGACAGAAGTCTTCTGCACAATTCCCTGCCCTTCACCATCCCAATTAGGCTCAACAGTCTTTCAGGTGTCAGGCTTTGCCTGGGATGCTACAGTATTTTCATTTTTATTTACCTGATGTAAATCCTTTGGAAAGCCATAGGGGATTTACATCCAGAGTGTACTACACATTTACTATTATTCTTTTACATTTTTATTTTATATTGCTCTTTTTCTTCTGCTTTATTATTAATTTATCTTAATAAAATGTGCTTTGCTTTAAAGCTATTGTACCTTGTTGGTTGAAATAATAAAGTAAATACAGGGCATGTGGTGTGGATAGATTGCCACCTTTCTCCCCGCAAGATTAGCAGCTGAGAATGGACACCTTCAATAGTGATCAGCACAGAAAAGTAAGGCACCTTGGTAAAAATCCATAGGTAAGGTGTATTAGCCTCCAGTGTCTTGGAGTCACCCATATGTTATGTTCAAGATAAAGCTAGTCAGTCCCTATTTAAAATACTGAGTAGTGGTAGACTGCACAGACTTCATTCATAACTTGTGTTTAAGTTGATAACGTGTGCCTGTGTTCATGTACATCTGTGTGTTATATGTAGGGTGCATGAGTGAAAGCCACTTCATAATGAACCTGATAATTCCAACTTATTCCACAATAAAACAGATATTATTAATTAGATAAGTTATTTTTACCTTAGAAAAGTCATCCCATGTAAATAAAAATTATGATGATGCCAACAAGACTTTTCATACCAAAAAAGCCACTGTTTTTCTCTTAAAATAATGTACTAACAGTGCTGCTTAAAAGAATAAAAATCTAAGCTCATATAAATTCAGAAATATGATCATTCAAACACTTTTTAATGTTTTAAAGATTTTACTTAAGATTAAATAAAGTATTTACTAATATTAAAGATGTTGATAATGTTATAGTTTAACTACACAGTTTTATCAGGGTGAACCAACCCTGTAGATTCAATACTCTGACATTGTTGTCAATGTAACTTTCTTTTATTGTCCTGATATAAAAATGTAGAGAAAAGGGGGTGAAGTAATGTAAATAATTAAGCTGGATTGATCAGAATGAAACCATTCTGGGCTGAAGGACATTCTAGTCTATCTGAAAATAAAACAAAATCAATCTGGCTGGTTGATTTAGGTGAAATGCCTTGAGTAAGAGAAATGATAAAAAAGAAGTATTTTGGAGAATTTTAAATGTGTGATGCTGAAGATAAATTATCTTTACCATATTAATATTATTGCATTTAATTTATATTGTAATTAATAGTTGATGAGAACAGAAAACATTTCAGAAATTCTACTCCAATTCATTACCAGTACCAGTAGTACCAGTAAGAAGGAGAAGAGATGGTGCAGGTGGACAAGTTTAAATACTTGGGTTCAACAGTCAAAGCAATAAAGACTGCTGCACAGAGGTGACGAAAAGAGAGCAGGCAATGTGGATTGGGTGGAGAAGATTGATAGGAGAGATTTGTGATAGAAGAGTAACTGCTAGAGTGAATGGGAAGTTCTATAAAATGGTAGTGCGACCACCTATGTTATATGGTTTTGAGACCATGTCACTGACAAAAGAGAGACAACACAGGTACGACATTTTGGTAACCAAGTGAGTGTAGTTAGATTGAGATGGTTTGGGCACATTTAGGGAAGAGACTAGAGGTTCATTGGGAAAATAATGTCAAGGATGGAACCACCAGGCAAAAGGAAAAGAGGATGTGGCGAGGTAGGACATGAAAGCAGTCAGTGTGGAAAAAGATGATGTAAAAGACAAGGATAGAAAGAAACAGATGATCCACTGTGGCAACCCCTAAATGGGAGCAGCCAAAATAACAATAATAATAATAATAATTATAATAATAATGAAGAAGAAGATTCATTACCAGTAGTTTGTATGACCTGATGTTGGTTAAATAATGTGTAATATATCCTGAATATACATGTATATTTATGTATCCAGAAAGACACATGGAAGAAATGTATACAAAAACAGTTCAAGTATAATTTAGTTAAATTTTAATTCTTTACTAGGAAAACCACCCAGAACTACAAAGTTTGCAAGTAGTGTAAAATATTCATTGACAGTAACTTGCTCATAATAAACAAGATTGTTTGATGGGATGCTTTGATATCCTTTGTTGAATTTGCAATGTCTGCTTTAATAACCAATCAGGCATCTGTCGGATTCAACTTGGTTTCTTCCCTGCAATACAACAGTAAATAATCATAATTTACTACTAGTTTAGAAAGAATTAAGACAAAATTAAAATGAATTACAGCACATTGTTTATAAAAACAGATCATATAAAATCAATTAAGCATTTTTAATCTGTATTAATTGTTGTTATAGTTTCTGCAATAAACTACTGAATTTTATTGTTGCTTCAACATAATTAGAGGCATACAATTAAGCATAGTGCATACTATGTCATTCAGTCAGTCATAATTTTGTATAATTATGTAATCATACATGCAATGCTACAAAAAAAGGAAATTTCATGATGATGAAAAAGAATTGCTTGTAAAAGGTAATTGTGCCAATAATGAGGAAAACACAGATACCATTTATCCATAAGATGCACTAAAATTGCCTTTCTTTCTTTGCAGTTGAAATGCCACCTGAAGAGAGAGTATGCTGAGAATAGAATGGAAAGCCTCAGGACCTGAAAATTGCTTTGTGCAGCCCCATTAAAGAGAGAAACTCCTATGGGTGAAGACGGGTTTTAAGACAATGACAGAAGAACCATTCTGCCATACCCAGGAGCTGCACATTTTGTTATTTTGCTGCCAATATTCCCTTGTCTTTTTTAGAAACAACTAGATCTCCCTTGTGCTATTTCTCTGGTTACAGTTAGCATTTCTCCTTATATTTTAATATTTGCTCCTTTTCCTTTAATAGGATGATGCACTATGCTTTCAGGAAGGGAATTCTGTGGCAATAAAATACACTGTATTTATTTTCCTATGTCTGTCTTGATGTAGAGTTTTCTTCAATTGGCTTTTCTAAATCCATGCTGCTCTTCCAAAACAAGATACCTATTTTCAAACATTTCAATATGCTGATATGCTATCTATCCATTTTGCAGTGAGGTATTTTAAGAACCCCTGGATGTCTATATACCCTTCTTCTGAATTTATTCTTTTAATTTTTCAAAATTTTCATGATAGTGCAAGCACAAAAATATAAAAATCACCAGTTTTCACTAAATTGACATTGTATTTTCTTGCTGTTTTCTTCTGTTTTAGAGATTTTGCTGAATTATTTTTTGAACTAGAATTGTAAATTCAGGGTTTTTTTTTTTACATGTAATAAGCCGCTACTTTTTTTTTTTCTTATGGACAGCACCAATTTGGGCAGCAGTTGTATATGGTTGCCTTCTCTGTTGCTAGCAAGTAACAACCAGAAGCCATTATGCATGAAGTCACCATCACAGCATTATAAAGGTCAGAGTTGCATCCAAGATCCTGGATTCTCTTAATAAAACATTCACAGTGGTGGTTAAGAAAGAAAAATCAGTTGCAAAATCAGGTGCAAAAGAAATATCAGTTGAGCAAATTTAGCATTTCTACTAAGTATTAATGTTAGGTCAGTGTGTTGGGCTTAGTAGTATGGTTATTCTTTTGACTTTGGAAACAACCTTTACCTTGATTGTGCCTTGTACTCCTTCCAGTACAAATAAACATTTCCTTTAGCCATCTTTCCAGCCAGGTGATAACATTTTGCAACCGAGTAGACTAGGTCTTGTACGGTGACAGAAATTCTCAAAGAAAACAGTACTTTGTTCTGGGAATCCTATGAGATATTTAATGTTTTGTAGAAAACAGAAGCTAGAGGTAATGGGCCTGCAGTAAAGCTCACAAGTGTCTACTTCACTCACTTCACTTAAGTGGTCTGATAATAGTGTCTATCTACAACAACAAGATGCCAATGAACACAAATAAATAAATCATGCACTGATTTATGGCTGACTGAGTTGAGGTCATTTGTACTTATAGGGGAGGGCCATTGGAAAACAATAGAATAATAATGTTGTAGAAATTGCCATAACCAGCTGCTACACAAAATAATAAATCTTCAATGTAGACAAGCAATGAGGAAAATGTACAAAAAAGTTAGCTAGGATTAGAGTGTCCCACTTCTGAGAAACCACAAATACAGACATTAGTTTCTTGCTTATTCAAGCCCATTTTATGTGAAAATGGTGATCATCTAATTATGCTCTAAAGAATGGTTGCTGAGGCACTGTAATCCACATGATCACTAATGTTCTACAACATGTGAGCTCTAGTATCACCACAAGTTCATGATTGCTTCTTTAGAAATCAGATAAGAATAATGCCAGCCAGACAAAGCCAAAAAAACAAACAGAAAACAGAAAAAAAACATTTGTTGAACTTGACAAATATGCATCATATGCAAATGGCATAATAATTTAAAATTTACACATATAGAGTAATATGCTCCAATAAACGTAATTGTTTTCCGCAAGTTATTTTTAACTATTAAGGTTAGAAACCATTATATTTTAAATGCACCTCTTTTATGCATGATAGAAATCTTCAATCCATACACCTTAAACTGCACATTTCAGGTTTTATTCATTCTTGTCTCATCTTTTATCACATCTTACCATGCCTCTCACTGTCAATCACATTTGCTGTTGCTTGCCAACAGCAATTAGAAGAGATTCACCTGAAGCTGGTTTGCATTATATTTAAGCTGGTTCTGATTTCTTCCTTGCAGTTATTCATGAAGTCAATTTCTTTCCTCCTGGAGACTTGTTTGCTCTCATGTTTTCCATGTTATGGTTTTGTCCTTGACAACAATTCTTTCCTTTGGCTTTTTCTTATTACTGTTTCCATAGATGTGTGTGCTAACCTTGCTTTCCCTAACAATTTCTCTTTCCACCAGTCATTGATCTCAGTATGATGAAACTAAGAATTTAATTTAACTTTCTTTTAGCTGCCCAAAACACAAAGTAAATATATCATCAAACCACAGTGGCACCAATAAACTGACTATTAATACAAAAATGAAGATTAAATACTAGTATATATAGAATTTTCTTAGACTTATTTACAAAAATAACAGGATTGAAAGAGACTACTGCTGCTTCTGTTGAATATGCTAGTTAAAACTGTATTCTTGTAACAGAGTTAGAGCAAGTCTTATGCTTATAGTAGAACATTGTCACTGCTTACTCTTGTGTTGTTAATTAAGCAGTATTTAAATACTGTACATAAAACACATTTTATAGTATTAGAGAAATGCAGTACATTACTATTCACATGAAAAGATATCAATGCTAATGTCAGTTTTAATTGCACAGAGTAAATACTGAATTGTTCATCACTGTATTCTAATATTTAAAGAATAAACTGTATTTCCAGAAATAGTCATTTTACCATTTCATACAACAAAACAGTTATCTTTGTTTGTACTTAAAATGCATTGTTTTATAAACTGCTGCAAATGCTTAAAGAAATTTAGCTTTAAAGAAAGATTATGTCTATGATTTCTAGGTCCTGTTGCGTAATGCATTTACAACTTGCAGCATCCTTGTCTGTCTTAAACACCTGCAATCACGGCCTTAAATGTACATCTACAATTTTCAAAGTTTGAACTGCCAAAACAAATGATTGTAATTGTACTTGGAATTATAAAGGTATGTTGAGAAATGCATGAACAATTTAAAATAATAAATAGTTATTTTAACTAGTCTGACTTTTTCAAATGATATGTAAAACAGAAGAAAGAAAAAACAACTTCTTTGCTAGTACCATCAGTTTATTTATGTGGGCTGTTCACAGACCAGAAAATGACCATATAAGCAAAAGTAAATTTAATAGAAACAAGGAAATATGACACAAGGTATTAAATATTAACTTCTAACATATTAACTACTACTAATTACTAATGCTAAACAAGTCAGACAATTTACTTAAGTCACAACATTCAAGTCGGTTGGCGACTGAGTTAACTGATATGAATGTTGGAGCATTTCACATTTTTTATACTCCATCCAAGAGTCAGATATTACATGTTTGTTTAAATAGTTTTGAAACAATGAGTCATATTCAAAAGTAATAGTAATATTAAAATGCAATTACATGTATTAGTAGACTCCATTAATTATGTGCTTTTTAACAGCATTTTACAAAGTAGAACAAAAGTAGTAAAAATAGAGCTCAGTAGCTTTAAGACATCACAGACTGCAATTCAGGTGATGTGAATATGTCACTGACTGTTGTGTGTTGGTGGTGATTGGCCAGAGACTAATTGTTCTTCAATTGTCTTAAACATAACATTTTTGTAAGTACGGTATACCAAATAAAGTATTATCCAATAATTAGCAAATTAAATGTATCTATTAATACAAAATAATAAATAATACCACAAAATCAGTATCAATATTACCCTCTGAAAGGAGAACGGAAGTGAAATAAGTGCTGCATCTAGCTAATAATATTAGCGAAAAAACAGTATTTCATTAAATTTATATAAATAAGTAAGAACTTGGAAGAAAAGTTTATTGTATAACAGGAATATGAACGAAGCACAATGGGCAAGAAGATCGGGGCTTGCCATGATTGTTTGTGTATATCTAGGGCTGAAAGATCAGGGTGCTTAAGGTACTGAAGCCTCCTGACAGCACTGCCCATTTTTAAATCTGCCCTATGTTTATATCGGTTAGGTCAACTGACCTTCTTCAAGTTATTAATTAGACTGAATGCCATTTAACTGCAAGCTGATAATGTTGCTCTTTAAAATACAGTAAGAAACTGCAGATAATATCATTCTATCAATTCAGTTCTATATATATATACCTACATAATAGCTTTCCCTTTCTATTTATTTCCAGAGAGGTGATTTTTTTATACTCTATTAGATACTGTAACTTACCTAAAGCAGCAGGATATGGATGCGGCTGTGTGAGCTCCTTGCCATATGTGCCCTGCCCGGCATGTGACTCTCTTGCATTGGGTATCCATGTGGCTGTTAGACAAGTAAAACAGGAAAATATATAACATACATATTTAGGCAACCACTCTCAAGGTAAAATTAAAGCAGTAAACTAATGCCTATGACAAGTTCACATATTTGCCAGTGAATTTCACTGGGATATTTTGAAAACTGAAAACTTTGTTCAATGTGATATGTTTGATATATCTGAAAGAAATTAAAAGTGAACTGTCTCCACAAATTTAATTGAAAAATAATTGGGCTGCATCTCAGCAAAATTGCTCAACTGGGGGCCTGAGTTTTTTCATGCCGACAGACAGTCGCAGGCTTTTGCAATAGGTGCATTATATGTGCCTAAAAAGTAACCAATTTATATAAATGTAAATTAAAAAAGAATTTTACTTATATAATATGTCTTAAAGCATTGGGTTAAGACAGGCTGACAGAACATCTTCATGAGTGTCTTAGTACACATTTTATCAATGTGTGGAACTGTGTTACATGGGTAAATTCTGCAAATGAAAAAATCCATCATTTGATTTTATGATGATAGTTTTGGAAAATATACTCACAGCTCCAGGTATTTCTTATTGGTTGAGATCTACTGACAAGAATAGCAGTTTGAACTGTTTTCCTGTGCTGGTATGCTATTTAAAGTATTCATTGACCACTTTTGTTCTACTGCTAACAACTTTGAAATGTTTCACCAAAATATATATTTAGTAGCTTATTCTAAAAGAATCAGTGACCTTAAGCCACAATGAGAAACTGCATCTGCCAAGCATTCTTACAGATTAAACACTGATGGATGCTGATTGAAAAATGATCTCAATAACCACATTTGTGGAGTACCACCTGCTTTTAAAGTAAACCTTACATTTAATTTACTTGAGTGTTCCCTTTGTTATGTCAGTTATCTGTACATCAGTGATCATGTATAAAAAATATTCTTTGTTCGAAAGCTCTCTGTTGGACAACTAGAAACATGGGACAGAAATGATGGTGATTATGAAATTGACAGGAGTATTTTAAAACCACAAAGAAAATATGAACAGAGAGAAAATATGTTTTCACCTTGTTTTATTGTATACAGGTGAAGTTTACTGTTTGAAATTAAGTCAAATTGCTGACTGATTAACTGAGTAATTGAAATAGGTTTGTTCTCTCCTTACAATTTCAAATTCTCTCTTTAAATTATTTAGCATTAAAGTACAGCACACTCGCTTCACTTTGTGTACACTTTAGATTTAATTATAAATGGAAAAATTTGACAATTTTGCCTCACAAATTTGTTAAAAATCAAGAAACTGAAATCTCCCATTCCCTTCATACAACTTTTTAGACCTTTAACTCACTACTTTGTAAAAGCCCCTTCAGCAGCAATTACAGCTTTGAGACTTCTCTGGTAAGTTTCTAGAAGCTTCACATCTCAATTTGGGCAGTTTATCCTGTTCTTCCTAGCAGATCCTCTTAAACTCACCTCCCTGACCAAGGCCAATAAGTCCATCTAGGAAGAGTCTTGGTGGTTCCAAACTTCTGTTTTACAACTATTCTGACCACTATGATCCAGGGAACACTCAAATCTTTAGAAATGGTTTTATACCCTTGCCCAGATCTATGCATCACCACAATTTGATCAAGGATGTCTACAGTGAGTTCCTTGGACTTAATGGCTTGTTTTTTGTCCTGACTTACACAGGTGTTTGCCTTTCTAAACCATGTCAAATCAATCCAGTTTGCCACAGGTGGACCCCAATCAAGTTCTAGACACATCTTAAGGATAATTAAAGGAAACAGGATGCACCTTACCACAATTTGGAGTACCACAGCAAAGGGTCCGAATACTTCTATAAATGAAATGCTTCAGTTTTGATTTTTAATAAATGTGCAAACCTTTCTGAAATCATGATTTCACTATGTCATTATGGGTTACTGAGTAGATTGAAGGATGAAAATGGCAAATATATCCTAACATAATGAAATCTACAACAACGAAGCGTGCAAAAGTGAAAGGGTCAGAATACTTTGTGAATCCATTGTACTGTATATTAAATAGTATGAAGTTGTGTTTAGTTGTAGGAGGCTCTTCAAATCCTGCTGTTGACACTGTGTGATCATGAGCATGTCACTTCACCTGCCTGTCCTCCAACTGGAAACACAAAAGAATGTAACTAATTTTATTTCAAATGTTGTAAGTCACCTTAGATACATACACCACCCAAATAATAATAATAATAATAATAATAATAATATTAGATCACTGGAGCTACTCAAGTTATATCCAATTACGTATGAGTAAAATATTTTTTGCTGTAGACCTTTTTCTGCTTTTCTTAGTGACTTGGCTTTTGTTAATGGTTGTTGCAATGCAGAGTTTTACAGGAAAGTGTATTTTTTTAATTGAAACAGGTAAGAATAATGTGAAATTAAAGTATATATTATTATAATTATTAGAGGTTTATGAATTTCACTTGTTTACGTCATTTGCTCAAGTATTTCTTTTTGTGTTTTTGTCATTGTACGTTCAAGCTTGAATTTTTATGCCATAGCTACAGGCAGACAATAAAGTGTTGAATTGCATTTTGTTTTAACTTAATACAATCATAAATGACAATGACAGGCTACACATTTATGCTGCTTATAGAATGAATTGAATGTTTTTGTTTTTGGGGTTGTTTTCTTTAGTACCTGAAATGAAGGAAAATACCAGTTTTACAGTTTGGAAATTTCTTGAAACAAACAAGAGTTTGCCATTTAAAATCCTCTGATACAAAGGGATAGCTTCACATACTGTAAGAGACTTTTATTCTGGGACTTGAAGAAGCAGTATTGTAGTTTTACCAGTATTGCAGATTTATTCAAACACAGAAAACTTGACAACTTGTTAGTTGTTTTGCTCCATAGACAGTTCCTTCAGATTAAAAGAACCTGAAGATGTCTTCCTTTGAAGCATTCAGTTGAATGGGGGCCAGGGTGGAGCTGCAAGTGATTTTCACAGGACAAAAAACAAAATACTGGGTAATGTGAGCAGGCTATAAAGCTATACGTGATTTACAATATTAAGTGCAGTTGATCCTGTAAGGATAAACTTTTAAGCTGTTTGAAAATGTGATTTTCCCTGTGGCTAATCCAGCCGCAGAGAACAAAAGTGTGGTGCCACTGGCCACAAAATGTAAAGAACTTTGGGAGAGCGGTAGAATACGGGGGTGGGGTGGTGGGGGAGAAAGGGGACATCTCTGTTCAAAGTAAAAGGCACATGTAAATGTAAATGATTTCAGCAGGGTAGGGAGGGTAGGATGCTGATCTCTTTTCAAAGTCCATAGATACAAACTTAAATTAAAATGAAGCAGCTCATGGGAGACCTGGTAAGTTTAAACTATGCTTTCTGTCCACCTTGTCTTGGATCTGAAGACACCACTTCCACATCTACTTCTGGCACAGATCAGGTAGCAACAATCTTTCCCTACCTTTTTGCTTTTAATGAAGCAACATCGACACACAAAGCCACAGTGGTTGTGTAGTGGAAAAACTTTTGTCTGTTTTCCAAATAATCATTCGCTCAAAACAGATGAAAATGCAGAACAGTTCTTTATTTGTACACAGGATGCACAAATGGAGTGAGCAATCAATAAAACATTTTATCTGCCTTTATTCTTTTCTGTTACATTACCTCATCTAATACATCACATCATCTGACTCTTAATAATGTATATTTAACTAGATGAAATACCCAGCGTTGCCCGGGAGGAAAATAAAGTGTTTTTTTTAATTGTTTGAGAAAAAACATAATTGAAAAAAACGCAACTTTAAAAATAAAACTAAATTAACAAACAATAAAGACTCACTAAAGTGCTTGTTTTGTGGTCTTGTATGTATGTTATCATCCAGTTGACACTCCAATTTAATTTGAAAAGCAACAGGGGCGCAGTGCTGCTCAAAAATAAAGAATGCTGGCAGTCGCCTGGTATATACTAACTGTGTAAGCCCATGCTGTTAAAAGCACAGGATCCAAGAAAGTATTTAAATCGTCAGAACTACTCTGGGCATCTTTCTGCTAGTCGGATTCATGTTGCTGAAGTGCTTTAGCATTAGCAGCTAAGCGACTGACTTTCTAAGGAGGTTTCCTTTTGCCGGTGTACTGGCCTTGCTTGTGTATCCTCGGAGCTGGAGCCCTCACCCCAACTCTACGTCTCACTTCCGGGCCGGACAGACACACACACACACACACACACACACACACACACACACGCGCATACTTTCATGCGTAGAACTCTATTTAATTTCAAAAGCAACAGGGGAGCAGTGGCGCATAAAGAATGTTGGGAGTCGCTGCCAGTTTGCCCTCTGGTGGTCGTTACAAGTGTCAACTGGATGATAACATGCATACAAGACCGCAAGATTAGCTCCCACCCTACCCAGAAGGGGGTGGGTTATGGCTGATTTCACCCTCCAGTATTTTTAGTCGACCAATGAGGAACATGTGTACCAAGTTTCATGAAAATCGCTCCAGCCGTTCAGACGTGATGCTAGAACATACATACACACATTGACTTTTATATATATACAGTAGATATGCAGAGCTTCATCCAATCATTAAGTGCCACCAGTCTTACTGTATCTGACTCCTTTTGACTCTCCCATTAATCTCAATAGTGCCTTGTAAATAGGGGTGATCTGCAGACTCTTCTATTGATTTTATCACCACTTCAGAGGAGGGGTGTTTGGGCTTTCCCAATGGTTTATTTCTTCTTTCTATTTGGGCTTTCCCAATGGTTTATTTCTTCTTTCTAGAAGGGTGTATGTTACTCACCTACTTCATTTTACCCTTAGCAACTATCTTGATGGCTCCTCTAAGATGAGGCAAAAGCCTCACGTGCCTAGGCTTGAAACAACATGTAGTTAATTCTTTAGTTACATTTTTATCCTTATGTTTAATAATTCATTATTATAACTTCATATAAGTATATACTTGTATTAAACTGTAAAATTTTATCATGTATTGATTTAAAACAATGCTTAAAATTCTATAGTTGGCACCCTCCAACTTAGCATTCTTCTTGAACTTTGAGAAACTTTGTCTTTTCATTTCATACCTGACTATAGATGTCAAACATAATTATATCTGTTTTTTCCTGTTCAGGATACTACCTCTTCTTTAGTTTTCTGTCCAAGCTATTTGTTAGTGCTGCTGCCAGTTGCTTCTGCTGCATCTTTTGTTTGCATAAAGCCCTTGTAATCGCTGCATGGAGCATGTATATTGGCATAAAATTAATAAATATCAACAAATAAAAAAAACTGAGACAAATAAAAAAATGTGTTGACTAATTTTCTTTTCTATAACATCACCAGATTTAGTATTTAGTCATTCTGTTTTAGGAGAGGATTTTACCCCTAAATACTGATATACTGAAATTCCCTTTCTTAGTTGGATACCTATTGGCCTAGATGAACAATCCTGCCAAATTACAGCTTTATAACTAAACTAGAAATAGCATTTAGTTGATGAGTGGGTGACTCGAGTCAACTTTGCATTAAATACATATAGATATGAAATTCATAGCTGTTTCTATCAACTAACTGGAATTCCTTTTACTGAAGCTTTAGTAGCCACTCTTATATAAAGCCTGGAAAATGAAGACTGAAAGGAGAATAATTATAATTTTTGAGGTTTTAGTGGAAAAAGAAACTTTATTTGAAATGAAATAAAAGTTTTGTACGAAAAAGGTGTAAAGTAAGTAACTTTCTTTAAACATTTCATTCTATGCTTGCTATGAATTAGCAAACAATTAGCTTGGGTAGAATAACTGGTGATCAAGAACCGGAGGTATCCAAAAAGTTAAAAAACATTTCGCAAAATTGGGTAAACAAAAGGTGATTCCAAAGAACAACAAATGCAACAAAAACTCAAGATAAAGATATGTATTAAGTAACCAATTTCCAGATTTTTCATAATCTGATTAGACGATACATTGAATTGGATTAGTTTTAAGTTTGCTTTCTTTTAAAATTTCCTACAAATATCAATTGAAGATGCACCATTGATAAAAAAATAAATAAATCATAGAGAAAGAAAGAACACTCCAAAATACAGAAAGTTCGGCCACTATACAACACAAGAAAAACCAGTAAACATTCATAATAAACTAGTATGAAAAAAGAATGTAACAAAAGAATTGATAGATATGAAGGACTTCAAAGAATCATACCCCTAACCCGCTATGAAAAGAAATGTAACCAAGGCCAAAATGCAAACATCTGGCACCCTGGGTGCTGCATAATGTGTATAAAAGAATGCTAGATCTTGGCAAACACATAAGTCTATCTGACTTGACAGAATAAAACACAGTAAAATAAGAGCCAAGGACAAGTGAAACAACTTGTAGCTGCTCAAAACTAAATTAATCTTGAAGCAGCTGAAAGGTTATAGGTTTTCCAAATGAAATTGTGTTACAAAAAATGACCAGAAAGTTGATGAATAATGGAATTACTTATTGAAAAATGCCTATGTGCACCATTAATTCAGAGAAACAGAACATTTCAAGACTTTCCCACAAGATTCAAAAGAACAGTTGATACATTACACAAAACTATTAGAACAAAATGAATTACTACAGTGCATTACATGACGAAGATTCAAAAAGTTACTGCCATCAAAAAGATTTTAAGGAGATGTGGATACCCAAAATTGAGACAAGACAAAAGCCCAGCATCAGTCAAGGAATAAACAGTTCACAAATATTGTAAAATATAATTTAAACTGAACTGTCACTATTGAAGGGCATTTCCTTGCATTAATGAAAAGAAGACTTGAAAATAAAAAAAAATTCAATGTATTAAGCTAGGTATGAAGGAATGAGGGTGTTAAAAGAGCAGCAGAAGGAAACAATAAAAAGTAATGTGTCATGGAAGAAGTCCAGGGATGTGCATAATGCTGAAAGCCAGGAATGTAAAAAAGAGCAGCTTAGAAAAGTAAGAGATGACAGAGGTTAAGTAAGAGAGTAGGGGCTCACAATATCTAGTCAGAGGAACTTGCTGATTAAATAACAATGCATTATGCCTTTTTATGTCTGCTCTCCATACATATACTCAGCCATCACTACCCTTCCTCAACAGACATGGCTGCATACTTTTTTTCATCAGCAGTATGTTTTTGTGTGTTTTTGGGACAAGTTTGGAATATTTATAAATAATTAAACTTCCCAATCCTTGTTCATTTTTCCAACATTCAATAGAATAATTAGGAACATGGTTCAAAAGAACAACACATTTTGCATAAATAGGAGAACTTCATAGATTGATTTCACATTAATCATCTCTCCCTCTCAAATTTCCATCACTGGTATATGAACCAGCCTTTATTTCTTATTAAACTGGGAGCACGCCACTCCTCCCAGGTATACACATATGAGAACAACTAATTTGTTTCAAATAATGTGTAAAAAGCATGCATAGAAAATTATGTAAAAATCTGAATAACAGTAAACTTTTAAAAATTGATAAGTAAGTAAATCACTTAGTTTTTGAAGATAGCACATACTGTTATTATTTGTATAACTTCTTTCTAGAAAACACCTATTCTAAGTGTAAGAGTTTATTTTTATTGTTTTATTTTTTATTATATTTCATTATTAATAATGAAATCTTATTAATTATATGATTAATTAATTAAATGCAAAATTGAATTCAATATATTATCATTAGTACACATCATTATGTGGCAACAGTTAAGAATTTTTCTTCTTATTCCTGAAACTATTGCAAAAATTACATTTTATTTTGTTGGATTTCGTGATTTTTAAACAAATCACACATATAGTCCACCTTTTTTTTTTACAGCGGCAGCACAAAAAACATTTTTCATCTGGGTGCTTGGAGGGAATTAATCTGCACACTTATAAACCCCCAATGCTTGATATATAGAAGGGATAACTGCTGCTATATTGGACAGCTGTTTCAAATGCATCTAATACATGAATGAGGCAAATATCATGGGAGAAGGCTAGAAATCTCCTAGAAAAAGCATCAGTCTTAGTTGCATATATACAGATTATTGTAGTATCTATATATATTTGTTATAAACTTCCATTCCACAAACATCTAAATGAGCAGTGGCTGTGTATTTAGAAAACCTGCTTAAAAATAAAAACTGGCGAAAAGGCACCAAATATTTTTATTGGTTGCTGGTTTCTGATACTAAAACAATACTAGAAAAATTGTTTTATTATATCAAGTAAAAGAGTAATATACACACCAATATCTAAAAGATACTTGATCTGGAGAACATATATAAAGCAATCTAGTTTTGGGTAAAAGAGGAAATAGAAAACCTTATTAGAGACTAAATTTAGGC
>NW_024384947.1:22500-84000 GCF_016835505.1 Polypterus senegalus
TGCTACAGCAATTTTAACTCGTTACAAAGTGAGCCAAAGTCTCTTTATACCTCGTGTCTTTTCATTAAACTTGTATCTTAGATACCACATTGGCCATAGGCATGACAAACGGCAGCGGGAGTGTGTCTATAAACTTAATTTAAACTTCACAATTGTGAAATGGTGTTTTCTGCTCAGCGCTCTTTGGACCTCTTCCTTGTTTCTATGTACTCGTTCAGAGTCATTTCACGTGATTACGTGGAGGCGGATGATGTCAGACAACTCCCCCTCACGGACATTGAGCTGAAGTCCATTACAGTATATGTAGAAAAATAGGTTCCAGTTATGACCATTTGCGTAGAATTTTGAAATGAAACCTGCCCAACTTTTGTAAGTAAGCTGTAAGGAATGAGCCTTCCAAATTTCAGCCATCTACCTACACGGGAAGTTGGAGAATTAGTGATGAGTGAGTGAGTGAGTGAGTCAGTGAGGCGTTGCCTTTTATTAGTATAGATATTGGAATGTTTTGAAATAGAAAAAGGAGATTAGGAAGGATATTCCTCTTGACAATGTTAATTCTTCCAGCTAAAGTGAGATGGAGGGTAGACCATCTATGCAAGTCTTGCTTAATTTTTTCCATACAGACAGCAAAATTTTGTTGATACAGAGATTTATGTTTATTTATGATTTATGTTTATTTATGATGTTTACCCCTATGTATTTAAACTGATCTGCAATGATAAAAGGGAAGATGTCCAATCTAAAATTGTGTGCTTGAGAATTCACTTGAAAGAGCACACTTTTATTCAAATTAACTCTGAGACCATAGATCTTTTGAAATTCTGTTAGTGCTGTTAGGACTGGAGGCCAGTATTTTGTGGATCTGATATATATAGTACCATATCATCTACACATAGAGAAATTTTCTGTTGAAGTCCTTCTCTGTTAATCCCCTTAATCTCATAAGCATTTCGACAGTGAGCTGCCAGTGGCTCAATGGCGATTGTAAAAAGCTAGTGGTGACAAGGGACATCCGTGTCTAGTACCACATTCTAGTTTGTAGTAGTCTAAATTAATGTTGTTAAAACAAACAAAATTATGACACAAGCTATTAGCTATAAAAGAAGACAGGTGTCCAACTATAACCCAGGAGTCTTATGTTGCTCATTCACATGACCTTCATCATCAAGTTCTTATATGTGAACCCTGAACACCATGAGGACTAATGAGGTAATTTATGTTAGGTAGAATGCCTAGAGGGGCTGGGTGGTTTTATTTTTCTTCAGCCGGGTGCAGTTTTTTTTTTTGTTTGTTTTTTCTGTCATCCCTGGCCATCAGACCTTATTTTTATTCTATGTTAATCCACTCATCCACTCATCCATCTTCTTCTGCTTATCCCAGGTCGGGTCTTGGGGCAGCAGTTTGAGTAGAGAGCCCTGACTCCTCTCCCCGACCACTTCTTCTAGCTCTTCTGGGAGATTCCCAAGGCATTCCCAGGCCAGCCAGAATACATAGTCCCTCCAGCATGTCCTGGGTCTTCTCGGGCTTCCTCCCGGTTTTACGTGTCTCGAACACCTCACCAGGGAGGCTGTCAGGAGGCATCCTGTTCAGATGGCTAAGCCACCTCATCTGAATCCTCTAAATGCGGAGGAGCAGCGGCTCACTCTGAGCCCCTACCGGATGCCTGAGATTCTCACCCCTATCTTTAAGGGAAAGCCCAGACACCCTGTGGAAGAAACTCATTTCAGCCGCTTGTATTCTAATCTCGTTCTTTCGGTCACTACCGATAGCTCATGACCATAGATGAGGGTAGGAACATAGATCAACTGGTAAATTGAGAGCTTTGCCTTTACAGCTCAGCTCCTTTTCACCACGACAGACCGATGTAGAACCGAACACTGCGGACACTACACCGATCCGCCTGTTGATCTCCGCCCATTCTTCCCTCACTGGAACAAGACCCAGAGATGCTGAACTCCTCCACTTTGGGCAGGATCTCGCCTCCAACCCAGAGAGGCACTCCACCTTTTCCAGCTGAGGACCATGGTCTCAGATTTGGAGGTGCTGATTCCCATCCCAGCTGCTTCACACTCAGCTGCAAACCAATTCAGAGGAGCTGAAGATCACGGCCTGATGAGCAAACAGGACAAATCATCTGCAAAAGCTCCAAACCGACCCCTCAACACCCTGGTGGCCTAGAAATTCTGTCCATAAAAGTTATGACAGAATCGGTGACAAGGCAGCCCTGGACTCCAACTCTCCTACGGTTGATTACGCGGAATGAGATAGCCTGATACCAGTTGCAGGGACTGAACACTTATGTCCAGACCGATACTCCCAGAGCACCACAGTCTGATAAAACACAGGACTAACCCCCATCAGTCCAGTTTGCTGTGATAGATCAAGTGAATTTACTGTCTACCAAAAAATCCTGAAGGAGAATCAGCCATCTGTCGTTAACCAAGCTGAAGCTTTGCATCTTGTGCTGCAACAAGACAATGACCCAAAAACACACCAGCAAATCCAAAACTTGAAATGCCAGCAAAACAAAATGAAGACTTTAGGAGTGGCCTAGTCAAAGTCCTGACCTGAATCCAATTGAGATGCTAAGTAATGACCCAAAAGGCGGTTCATGCTAGAAAACCCTCAAACAGCCGAATTACAACAATTCTGCAAAGATGAGGGCCAAAATTCCTCCAGAGCGCTGTAAAAGACTGCAAGTTATCTAAAACGCTTTTATCGTGCTGTTGCCATGCAGGTGGCCTAACCAGTTATTAGGTTCAGGGGCAATTATTTTTTCTACACAGGGCCATGTAGGTTTGGATGTTTTTTCTCCCTAAATAATAAAAACCATCATTTAAAAATGCATTTTGTGTTTACTTGTGTTATATTTTGACTAATGGTTAAAATGTGTGTTTGATGATCAGAAACATTTTTGTGACAAAACATGCAAAAAGAATAAGAAACTTAGGGAAGGGGGCAAATAGTTTTTCACACCACTGTATACAGATATATATATATATATATATATATATATATACACACATACATATACATATCTACATATATACCGTATATACACATATATATATACAAATCTACATATATATCTACATATATATATTAGTGGGACTCGGGACAAAAAAATTAATCTAATTAATTAGAGGCTGTGTAATAATTAATCTTGATTAATCGTATGTAATCACAATACGAAAATTTGCCCCTAAATCACAAATGTTTTTATTTAAAAAGGGTTTTAGTGGGCAACAGAATCAAATAATAGACATGGACATGAGTATTGTAAATTAAGCTCTTTTTAATTTCTGAAAAAATGCTTTTTAAACTGCATTTCAATTCAAAAACAGAAACAAAAAATATCATCCTGAAGCTAAAATTAAGGTGACTTAAAATAAAGTGTATTTTAAGTACTTTAAGTACATTTTCAGAACAGTATTGTCTTTAAATAATAATAACAAAAATTTCAAACATAAAGTGCAGTTTTTCTTCTTAAAAAATAAGTCGGGAAAAACATAAAAGGTAATTTTGACCAGCTTCACCTTTAAACTCTGAGTAACCTTAGCCAAAATTATTTTGTATTATTAGGCTGTCAGTGTGATCATTGAACATTTTGTAATTAGATGTAATTAGAATTACTAATGGTCACGGAAATCCAACATCCCTGCAAGAGCCACAAAGTCCGCTTCTGTAATGCATCTAATTTTTCTTGCTTTTCAGTGTGCACAAACCATGCTTTTATCAAGGCTTCCGCCGATGCCAGTCTTTGAAAATGAAATTTTCCGTTCAGTCGTAGGAATGTGCTTTATTCCGAGTCTAACATTTCTGTAGCCTCTGATGTGTGCATCAATGTAATCAATGTACCAGGAAAATCATGCATTGACAAAAAGTTCCCTATTGAAACGGAAAGTGAATAAATGCTATTTTTTTAACGTGTTATGGAGTACCCGTATCGAAGTTTCTAGCTGTGCTTGTGCTAAGAAAAGGAAACATTTTAAAAATAACATAACATGATTGTGAATGTAATACTTTTGTGACCGCTATGAGTGTTGCTGCCATCAAGGATTTGATTATAATTTCTTTCAATCAGGTTCAGATTTGGACAGTTTTCACAAAACCACGCTTTTATCAAGGCTCGGTCAGTAGTCTCTTTTTGAAATGAAATTTGCCTCCCATCAGTCTTAGGAACACGCTTATTCCGACTCTAACATTTTTGTAGCTCTGATGTGTGTGCATCAATTAATCGATGTACTATAAAACCGCACTGACAAAAGTCTCTGTTTGGAGTGCAAAATGTGATTAAATGCGTTATTTTTTAACGCTGCTATGGAGTACATGCATCTAAGCTTCAGCTGTGCTTTTCTGCAAAGGATCTCGTGATGTCAACGGGTTTAATGTTACGGTGACCCGGCACTTAAAACTTTCTCTTGCTACAGCAATTTTAACCTGTTACAAAAGTGAGAGCCAAAGTCTCTTTTTATACCCTCGTCTTTTCATTAAACTTGTATTTTATGAATAACCACATTCGCCATAGGTACGACAAACGCAGCGGGAGCGTGTCTATAAACTTCTTAATTTAAACTTCACAATTGTGAAATGGTGTTTTCTGCTCAGCGCCTTTTGACCTCTTCCTTGTTTTCTATGTACTGGGCGTTCAGAGTCATTTTCACGCGGATTACGTGGAGGCGGATGATGTCAGACGAACCTCACTTCAATGGATATCGATTGAAGTCCACGCAGTATATGTAGAAAAATAGGTTCCAGTTCATGACCATTATGCGTAGAATTTAAACAAAACCGCCCAACTTTTGTAAGTAAGCTGTGTTAACAGCCTTCCAAATTTCCAGCCATCTACCTACATCATCGGGAAGTTGGAGAATTAGTGTGATGAGTATATATATGAGTCAGCAGGTTGCCTTTTATTAGTATAGATATTGGAATGTTTTGAAATAGGAAAAGGAGATTAGAAGGATATTCCTCTTGAGCAATGTTAATTCTTCCAGCTAAAGAGATGGAGGGTAGACCATCTATGCAAGTTCTTGCTTAATTTTTCCATACAGACAGCAAAATTTTGTTGATACAGAGATTTTATGTTTATTTATGATTTATGTTTATTTCTATACATACCCCATATTTAAACTGATCTGCAATGATAAAAGGAAGATGTCCAATCTAAAATTGTGTGCTTGAGAATCTTTCACTTGAAAGAGCATAATATTCTTATTCAAATTAACTCTGAGACCATAGGGACTTTGAAATTCTGTTAGTGCTGTTAGGACTGAGGCACAGTATTCTTTGTGGATCTGATATATATAGTACCATATCATCTACACATAGAAAATTTTCTGTTGAAGTCCTTCTGTTAATCCCCTTAATCTCTAAAGGTATTTCGACAGTGAGCTGCCAGTGGCTCAATGGCCATTGTAAAAGCAGTGGTGACAAGGGACATCCGTGTCTAGTACCACATTCTAGTTTGTAGTAGTCTACACGTTGTTAAAACAAACAAAATTAAGTGACACAAGCTATTAGCTATAAAAGAAGACAGGTGTCCAACTATAACCTGGGAGTTCAAGTGTTGCCTATTCACACACCTCATCATCAAGTTCTTATATGTGAACCCTGAACACCATGAGGACTACTGAGGTAATTTATGTTAGGTAGAATGCCTGAGGTAGGCTGGGTGGTTTTATTTTTCTTCAGCTGGGTGTTTTTTGTTTGTTTTTTCTGTCATCCCTGGCCACTGGGTGGATCCTATTTGCCCGTTAATCCACCTATCCACTCACCATCTTCTTTCTACGGTCCTGTGGTCGCAATCTTGTAAGTGCAGTTTGGAGTAGAGTAGCCTCTGACCTCCCTCTCCCCGCCACTTCCTTCTAAAGCTCTTCCGGAGATTCCTGCATTCCCAGGCCAGCCAGAATACATAGTCCCTCCAGCATGTCCTGGGTCTCTCCGGGCTTCCTCCCGGTTTACGCGTCTCGAACACCTCACCAGGGAGTATGCTCAGGAGGCATCCTGTTCAGAGGCTGCCACCTCATCTGAATCCTCTAAATGCGGAGGAGCAGCTGGCTCTACTCTGAGCCCCTACCGGATGCCTGAGATTCCCACCCCATTCTTAAGGGAAAGCCCAGACACCCTGTGGAAGAAACTCATTTCAGCCGCTTGTATTCATGAATCTCGTTCTTTCGGGTCACTACCGATAGCTCAGCGTATTCATATAGAGGTAGGAACATAGACTGCCCAAACAGCTTTGCCTTTACAAAGCTCAGCTCCTTTTCACCACGCACAGGACCCATAGAACTCCGAACACTGCGGACACTACACCCCATCCGGCCTGTTGGGATCTCACGCCCATTCTTCACTCGTGAACAACAAGACCCAGAGATACTTGAACTCCTCCACTTTGGGTGGGATCTCAGCTCAACCCAGAGAGAGCACTCCACCCTTTCCAGCTGAGGACCATCCAGATTTGAGGTGCTGATTCCCATCCCAGCTGCTTCACACTCAGCTGCAAAACCAATTCAGAGAGAGCTGGAAGATCACGCCTGATGTAGCCAAACAGGACAACATCATCTGCAAAGCTCCAAACCGACCCTCAACACCCTGGTTGCGCCTAGAAATTCTGTCCATAAAAGTTATGAACAGAATCAGCACAGCCCTGGCGGACTCCAACTCTCACTGGAAACGGGTTCGACTTACTGCCGTGGCAATGAAGATCAAGCTCCAGCATGAACAGGGACTGAACAGCCCCCATCAGGGTCCAGTGCACCGATACTTCCCAGAGCACTCTACAGGATTCCTCCCTAGGGGACACAGTTGAACGCCTTTTCCAAGTCCACAAACACATGTAGACTGGTTGGGCAACTCCCATGCACCCCTCCAGGGACTCTGCTAAGGGTGTAGAGCTGGTCCACTGTTCCACGACCAGGATGAAAACCACACTGCTCCTGAAACTTGTGTTCACCACTGGACAGATGCTCCTCCAGAACCCCCCACTAAACCCTCCAGAGGCAGGAGGATCCCTCTGTGCTGAACACACCGTCCCCTTCTTAAAGAGAGGGACCGCCCACCCGTCTGCCAATCCAGAGGCACTGTCCCCTTCGGGACAAACCATGCAACGTTGCAGAGACGTGTCAACCAAGACAGTCCTACAACATCCAGAGCCTGAGAAACTCAGGGTCTATCTCTCACCCACCCCTGGGGCCCTGCCACCAGGAGCACCACCCCTGCAGGACCTCAGTCCCAGAGATGGGGAGCCCTCATTGAAAGACATGTTAGTGGGATTGAGAGGCGGCCGGGTACTCCCCAACCGCCAATAACGTCTCCGAAAGCGAGGTCAGCAGTGCACCATCCCCACCATATAACGGTATTGACACTGCACTGTTCCCCACTGCTCCTGAGACTGGATGGTGGACCAGAATCTCCCCTCGGCCATCCGAAGTCGCTCTCCATGGCCCTCCCATGCCCGGAAGTTTCTGCTGCGCAAATCAACCGGCCGTGATTCCGCTTGGCCTGTCGGGTGCCTATTAGTGCCGCCTAGAGTCCCACAGGACAAAGGTCCAGTAGGACTCTTCTTCAGTTTCTGACGGGCATCCTCACCAACCGAGTGTCCACCAACGGGTTCGGGATTAAGCCGCCACACAGGCACCGACCACCTTATGGGCCACAGCCTGGTCAGCCGCTCCTCAAGTCAATAGAGGCACGGAACATGCCCGCACTGGACTCAATGTCCTCCCTCAGGACGGGTCGGGTTCTGCCAGAGGTGGAGTTGAAGTTACTCTAACAGGGACTCTGCCAGACGCTCCCAGCAGACCCACACAAAACACATTTAGGCCTTACCGGGCCCGACCGGCATCCTCCCCACCATCGTAGCTTTCTCAACTCACTTCAGGTGGTGATCAGCTGACAGCCCGCCTCTCTTCACCCAAGTGTCCAAGACATGTGGTCGCAAGTCCCACTCCACACGCACTCACAAAGTCGCATCATCTAACTGAGGTCTATGTAACCCGGTCTCCAAGTGCGCATATATGAACACCCCTATGCTTGAACATGGTATTCGTTAAGGATAATCCGTGTCGGTACAGAAGTCCACAACAAAACACCGCCGGTTCAGAATCAGGGGCAATTCTCCAATCACACCCTTCCAGGTCTCACTGTCATTGCCCACATGAGCATTGAAGTCTCCCAGCAGTACAGGGAGTCCTAAAGTGTATGCCCCCAGCACCCCCTCTTCAGGTACCCAAAAGGGTGCTGTACCTAGACTGACGTCGTTATATGCACAAACAACAAGTTAACAGCTATGTTAATTGGTTATTTCCTAATTTAATTTTTATATACATTTTGCACTTTTTCTTTCTTCATCCCGTAGCACTTTTGAGCTACATCATTTGTGTATATACAAAAATGTGCTATATAAATAAATGTTGTTGTTGTTTTGCTGTCACTTTACAGACTGGAGGAAAATCTATACCCTTTCAAGCAGTCTGTTAAATCCCACTGAATAACTATTTCACAGCAATCAGATTTCTGATGGTAGCTACATATAACACTGTTATGGGCTCTTCTTTTAATTAACCTAGATATTAAAAGTCCTCTAATGTTTATTGACCCGTATCATATAAATCCATGGGCCTGCACTACTAATATTGGCAGCCCACTAACTGCTGAGTACCTCTATCACCTTAGCTGTTAAGTACATTTTTAAACTATAAACTGTCCATACTTGTGCTATTTTGCCCTTCTGTTTCCTATTAATTTTTAATCTGCCACCACTTTTCCAAACCAATACTGTCATATGAACATATTAGGCAGTGGTAATATTCAACAGCACATTGAATTTACCTATACCCATTTATATGTACTGTATCTTCAAATATCACAGTTTCCAATATAATTCTACAATAGTTTATTTTACTGCTAGTAATTTATTACTGACTATAAAATATCCAAGGCTTCGCAGCGAGAAGTAGTGTGTGTTAAAAGAAGCAATGAAAAAGAAAAAGAAACATTTTGAAAATAACGTAAATATTGATTGTCAATGTAATTGTTTTGTCACTGCTGTGAGTGATGAGTATTGCCATATATTTACACACACACACAAACATATATATATATATACATATCTATATACACATATATATAATAATATCATACATATATATACATACATATATATCTACATATATACATATACATACACACATACACAATATTACATATATACACACAAAGGTTTCTCAGACAGTAATACGCTGCTTGTTAAAACGACAACCCCTGCTCTATGTGCAAGTCTGTGTGGATATTATGAACTATCATATTTGTTCAAGTTCTATTTAAATTTTAAATAGAAGGAATTTTTATTTAGTCGACAGAAATATCTTGCAGGGAAATGAAAACAGACAGGAAGACCGTGAATAAATCAACTCAAACCTTAAACAACTTTATAATATTTTGCTCCATAAAAATATATCCCGTCTAAATTATACAAGCTAGGAAATACAGTGTAAACGTTAAAAAAAGAACAAACACCAAATTTCTTTACTGCAAGGCACTTTTATATAAAGATTTTAAATAATCCAAAAAAGATTTTGCTCCATAAAAATATATCCTGTCAAAATTATACAAATTTAAATATGAAATACGTACAGCTCAAAAACCTGCACAGTAAATAAAATGTGTTCCCTTTTTAGCAATAACAACAGCTTAAAACGGCCCAGGTCATTCTTTTGGCGCATATGTCATTTTAGAGCTGGACGCCTGGCAGCGGCCCTGTGCCACAGGTTCGTTTCTGTTTGGTGTGAGGTCCTGCTGTTCTCAGGTATTTAATTATAGGAAAACATCAGTGAGGCTTAATTCTAAAGCTGTTTTGTTAGTCTTTATCACTGAGAAGAGCTTCACACAGATATAAAGTCACCAAAGATGCACAAGGTTCAAGTCGCATGTAGACAGACTTTTTGTTCTTCAGTCACCAAAGCTACCGCAAACTCAGTGCTTCAGTTTATCAGCAAAGTGCGTGATTTTGGGAACAACTGTAGTGACGCACGTCGGTTCGGGCCATTAGCTTGGCAACAGGGAAAGTGGGGCAAGTTGCACTGGTGCATTTGTGTCTCCCATAAAAGCAGCTTTACTCTGGAAGCCACCAGATGTGCACGGGCAAAAACGTCCCATTGAAGTGTCAGACTTTATTTAATTCTTCTGCTTCTGTATCTTCTGCATTGCATTCAGGTCTTCTGATGATTTGATGTTTTGTGTCATAGTGCCAGTTCTTAGATTAAATTTGTAATTACAGCCACATTAGCTCCACAAATGAGACACACAGGTTCAGTAAAACATATACTCAGCCTCCCATCGTTTTTAAAGGCTCGGCTTTCAGAATCAACTTCTTTCCTTCAGCATCATGTGAGCTAGCTTCGCAATAACTTGCAGCATCATAAGCTAGACTTGATTAACGCAGTAAATTTAAAGGTGTACGCTCAAAGTTGTAAATATGTAGAATTTGTAGTTTATTGTGTTACCAGCCATATATACCCGGCCATTAATAAATAATACAGTATATAATGATCTCAAGGCCGGATATAATTACACCCCCTTTGAGTTTGACACACATATGGACTAAATAGAACTTGAAAATATATATTTTTAAATGTGATCACAAGAATTCAGATATAGAGTTGACGCCAAGACTACAGCCCGCATGCCCACAAGCTTCCTCTCATCCCCTCGCCTACTTTTTACTGACTAATAAATACACTGAGTATGGTTTGCCTAAAACAATCATTGAAGTAATAAAGTATCCATTATTCGAGTATGTAGATCGGATATATATATATATACATACAGTATATATATACCTGCACGAAAGGAGAAGTAGTGTGTTAAAAGCTAGAAAAGAAAAGGGAAATATTTTAAAAATAACGTAACATGACTGTCAATATACAGTATTTGTTTTGTGAGTGTTACTGGAGTGTTGTCATCAAGGATTTGAATAATATTTTCAATCAGTCTGTATTTGTAGGATGTGTTGTGTTCAAGTTACATTCCGCGGTTTGTCAATCGCTAGGTAAGATAATAGGTTTCATTCATCGATTTGTTTCTTACTGCATCAATAAACAGCTCGGCTCTTCTTTCTTTATCTGAGCCGCGGACACACCGGCATGCACGGGTTTTTTTACACTGGCTTCCTCTTTAACGGACATTAACTTCTTTTTCCAATCGCGGTGCTTTGTTTCCGCAGTAGCTGGATTTAAGGAATATGCTTGTATGTATAAGACGGTTCATATTTTTGCTGCCTTTTTCAATTGTGTAACTGGTTTCTTGTTCAGCTCTTTTGGAACTGTTGCTTTATCTGTGCACCGCGCCGTTCGCCTGAGCCGCCAGTACATGCATCAAGGTTCCCCAGCTGTGTTGGTGCCATCTCGTGCTATGTCCATGGCTGTATTTAATGTCACCTTAAACTCCCTAATTCTAAAAACCTTCTCCTCAAGAAGTTTTGCTGAGTTTGTACCTGAACACCACCCCCGACCATCTCATCTTCCCTCTGCATAAGCATGTCCTTCGCACCGCATATTTAGTGGGAGTTTATGTTGATTGCCGCTGACGGATGGCCTTAGCAGCAGGCACTAATTACAAACGCCAGCGGCAGCCTGTCTATGAACTTAGTTTAAAGTGTAGGTTTACATCGAAGCTTTGTTCAAGTAAAGAACTCATAAATATGGTTGTATATGTCACTCGCCGCGCTTCTTATTGCTCTCGCTGCCTTCTAAATTATATAATGCATGTTTTCTCAGCCGCTTTTGAGGTCTGGTTTTCTATATGTACTGCGTGATTACGCGGGAGGCGTGATGATGTCACACGCAACTCCTACCACGGCTCAAGCTCAGCTCCATTACAGTAAAATGGAGAAAAACAGCTTCCAGTTAAGTGACCATTACGCGAATTTCGATATAAAACCTGCCCAACTTTTTGTAAGGAAGCTGTAAGGAATGAACCTGCTTAAATTTCAGCCTTCCACCCACACGGGAAGTTGGAGAATTAGTGATGAGTCAGTGAGTGAGTGAGTGGAGCGGGAGTGAGCGGAGTGAGTGAGTGAGTGAGGGCTTCTAGCCTCGGCTTAGGAGAAGACTGGTTTGAAAATGCCTGCCCTGCTCAAATGTCAATTCTAACTATATTAGTTAGAAACGTATAGTTACTGGAACTAGAACAGATGTAAATAATTATTAACCACCGAAGTATAGAAACTTGTTTATTGGCTAATTGCCATTACTATTCTAGACCAACTTTATAAATCCCAAAAGTTTTGTAACAGTGAGAATCATCAGCATGCATATCCTTTTGTTGCAGTCCATATCCTTTTACTTGCACTCAAAATATTTCGGCTAAGATACTGTAGCATCTTTGAGAATTTCAAAAGAGGTAAATTTGAACTAGCATGTTCTGGGCTGTACCATGGATGGGGAAGAGTATAATCCACCCGAAAGTGTTTCAAACCTACATAGGAAGTAAAAATGTTAAGTTTGAAATAAACAAATGAGAGGCCTCTAAAAGTGTCGCCACAGGCATAGATAGAATTTAGGGAGTTTCAAAACTCGGGACTTGATGTGTTTTTTAGAAGAATTAAGTGGATAGAACTGGCCTGTTCTCGTCTAGATTCCCGCATTATTCTAATATTCTGTATTATCATGGTATTTCCTCTACTAAATTTTTAGGCTGCGTGTATTCACTGATTTGTTACCGGGTTGATCGACAAGTTGCACCTTTTTTAAGAGTGTTTACACACATACATAAATATACACATATGCCACAGAAACTCAACAGAATGGCAAACACACAACTTGTTAATCACCAGGGGCCCTTATGTATAAACGCAAAGGTGACGCACAGAAATGTTGGCGGCGAAATCTTTTCAAATCGGGCTACAAAGTAAACCCGCACTTACGTAGCCACCTTCCATGTACTATACCTGAGCCAATGCTAAAGCCTCCGCCTGTTTTGCAGACTGGCGTGCACTCCAGGGTCGTTACCGTTCCCTGTGTGGTTACTCATTATTTTCCTGATGTTTTATAAATACACTGGAACTAACTGCTATTTATATAACTGTATCTGAGTGTGAATCAAGTTGCGCAGCAGCTGAGAGAGAAAGAGAATTATCGGTATATGTTACCGGCACACACTACCTCAGCCACGGCAATACATTTTAAAGCCTTTCATGTATGGACCCTCAAGGTTCAGAAACAAGTCATCCCAAGAACTATTAACGCTTCTCAATCATTGCTCCTTGTAGAACTGTTTGTACTTATAAGTACAATTACCCTCACTGTAAACTTGCACTACAGTTATAATATTGCACAACCTGAGCCAATTTTATAAAAGCTTATTTACATAAGGATGACGATATCATTTTTAAGATGAAATGCAGCAAAAATATATTTATTATATTATACAGGTAAAACTTAACTCATTTAAATAATCTATATTCTTCACTGGACTGGCGAAGGATAGAATAATAAATAATATAAATAAATAATAATAATAAACATGTACAACTTAAGATATTTCAATGTTCCTTAAAATGTTAAAGAATCGCCTAAGCTTACAGGCTATTTAATTCCATTACAGAGCTGATTGTGTGGCGATCGGTTACTATAGAAAGCAAGGACTGTATGCCAATATATATTGAATATAAAACAGAAAAGAGAAAAGAAACCGGCTGCGGCATAAGATACCATATTGACATGTATGCTCAAGGAGCCAATCATTCTTTCTCTGCCCAGGGCCACCACAAGCCTAGAACCCATGAGTACTGCTGCACAAATAATTTCATCAAGTTGGGTCGTGTACAATCACCGCACCGTGAAACCCTGTTTAATAATGTGCTTTGAACCCACTAATGCTTAAAATTGAGTCACGCATACATCCTCATTTTAGTTGGTTCAGGAGAGCTGTAACATCATCAATGTAATGGATTCTGTGTCCAGTCAGAGGGAAGAGAGCCGGTTTGCTAGCTAAAGTAGTGATTCAATAATACAGAAGCATCACATACAAAAACAGCATTTAACGCAGCGTACTTTAATTACGTATGATTAGTAAAACTGGTTAATTAAACGATTTTAAGATGACGCTATGTGATGTTCACTTTTAATGACAAAATAAACTACATGATTAAAGTGGAAATTTCGGAGATTGAAGTTGACATTTCAACTTCCTTTGTTGATTATACCACGGTTTAATTAAACAAATAGTATGTTTTTCCTCTTGCCTCACTTGTATCTTCGCTGAAATTTATATTTTCCCCCATGCTCTTCCTGTTCACAGAAGGCTGGAGCTTAAGGGCAATTTATAGTTGATTTGTATACCAAAGAGGCACTCTGGGAGGAGTTGGAGCATTACATAAAGCGCGATGCACGAAAGCATTTTCACGCTGACTACTTATGTGGCTAAAGAACGGAAGTTGGAGTACGCATTAGATTTCTGTTAATGGCAAATCTCCCATCGCACCAGGAAACAAAGCAGAAAACTATTATTTCAATCACTCTAGATATTAAGACAAAACATAGAAAGTTAAAAGCAGCAGCAGTACATTACAGGAATAAAAATACCATTAATAGAAAATATGACTGATAGTAGCCCTGATAGGTACTGAAATAACCCTCGGGTAGCAAGCGCTGGCGGAGGACGCCAAGCGGTGGTAATTTATGTAAATAGTTTTATGGGAAATTATGGGTAATTTATAAAAGCTTATTGTATGTCGGAATTTAATGTGCATTGTCATTTTAGAAGTTGTACCATGTGTTTGTATTTAATTGGTTGGGTGGGTTTAAGTACGTTTCATCTGGGGTTATTTATTATTTTATGGTAAAAGTACCAATTTATTGAAATGTGTCTTCTGCTTGACCTGGTAAATGGTCAAAGGCAATAATGTTGAGCTTGTTTCTGACTATCTTCTGTAATAAAAGATACAACAGGATAGATTGCTTATTTGCTAAGATGTTATTTGCTAAACTACCGGAGACACCTTCGGAGTCGCGGCGTGTATGGGGCAATTCAGTGTTCTCTTCTTAAAGCAGCTAGTGCAGTTGCGCAGCCGACGAAAGCCGCTGAAATGACAGCTTCGGAGAGGTGCACGGCAGAGTTCGCTCGAAATCTTAAAAGACCTCCACGGTCGCTACATTGGTGTCAGAAGTGGGAGACCAGGGCTGTTAAGAAGACGCCGTCATGGAACAGAGTCTTGAAGAAATAGAGCCGCGGCCATCTCGGAAAATAAATGTTATGTTGAGCTTCGATCAGCAGGAACTGCACGGAGTAATGCGACAAACTGGCCTGAGGGTGCCATGTATTCCCTGACAGTGTTGCGATCTTCAGGCACGGCCGAATGAACCTGTAGCTGCCGCGAACGCATTACCCCAAATCACCAGGGGTCGGGTCGGGTCCTCCTGAGCGCACGGTCACCCGCTGTTGCCACGCATACAGCGGTTAACGCCCCTAGAGCCATACCTTGCACAAGTGGGATCTGGCTGCTTCGCAGTTAAATGTCGTTGTTGAGCTGCGAGGAAGCTGCAACACACTTGGCCCTTGCCTTGCGTCCTGCACTTGTGGTACCGCACGACCTGTCACTTCGAGGGAGTGTCGTGATCTTCAGGCTCTTCACCGATGCTCTCAAATTCGCCGCTTTGGACAGAGAACCTCAGCGAACACAACAGGGAGGGAGCTGACAAACCGGACATCAGCGTATGTGAGAGTGTGGGGAGCATTTGCAGCTGACATCAGGGTCTATGTATCGAAATGCCAAATTCCTACTTTCTCGGCTAAAAGGTAAAGGGGAAGAACTCAGTGTTCATGCTTTCCCGCGGGCCTTACACCAGAGCTGCCTCCTCCGGCCAGCACGCCTGTTCGCCGTGACATTTGAGTGAGGCACCACGGGAGGCTGAACGTACGAGCGTACTACAGCTTGGGTCTCCGCACGCCAATCATCACGCAAGCCGGGCTAATCCAGAGCAGTTGAGCGAAAGTAGAAAGGGACCAACCTGAGGGTGTGTGGAGGTTGTCACGCTTCAGCCATCATCATCCTCTCAGCAATGACTGCCCTAAAGTGGGGCGTTGTGGTTTTCAGGTGGACTGTACCTAGACTACAGACGGACGGCCATGAAAGTTTTAGTGGACACGTGGGTCCACTATTTGTCTAGTTGCAGAGAGGGAGTGTTGCCCGAAACAGCTGGTCCTCTTCCAAAAGACTGGACTCTTCTACCACCAATCCGCGACGGTTACGGGTGAACGGACAAAATGCCCGGAAAGAAACTATTGACTGTAGTAGTAGGGACGAGCCAGACCAGCCACTTGACTTGGCCTGCGGGACATTAAAGACAAATGCATAATTAGGGACTTGTTGGCCCACTGGGGAGCATGTGTTGATGTGTCCAGGGCCATCCTCCGCTGCAGGTAATGAGACTGTGTCGCCCAATCGGGCTGGAATCATCCTGAAGTTGCTGTTAGCTTGGATTTGCCTGGACACCACGCTCACCGCTCCCGGACCGCTGTTCGGAAGATGCGTAGGACTGAAGAAGACCCCAGGAGAGTATTGCAGCCTGTGACCAGTGCTCCCTAACGGTTTTCCTCACACTCCATCACCCACTCCAATTAGCCGTTGCTGCTGTGGAAGAATTGGGCCATCAAGTGGTGAACAGCTGAGCACGCCACAGCAGGAGCAACTCCAGAAAGCGCTGGAATCCACTTTGTGGACATTTTGGCGGCTCGAGGCGAGTGTTCCACCCAGAACCTCGCTAGTCGCCACCACATTGACATCGCCACGCCGGGCTTCTATTCGTTGCGCCCCACAGATTGCCTCTGTAAACGCCAAGCTGTCAAGAATTGATTCGCGAGATGGTAACCACCCATATCATTGAGCCTTCTCTGATAGCCCTCTTCTGGCCGCACTCATGGTCATAAAAGTAAAAGAAAACGGGGTTGGCGCCCAGGACTTCGTAAAATTAAATGCAGTCACCAAAAGACTCTTACCATTGCCCGCGATCGGCGATGTATTGACCATGTGGCTGGATCCCGCTGGTTCGCACTTTGGACTTTGGCGAGTGGATAGTTGGCAGGTAGAACTGGCAGCAGAGAGGACCCACCCAAAACTGTATCTACCATCGGACAAGGGCTGTGGCAGCTTGGCGCAATGCCGTTGGACTTTGTAATGCTACCGCCACGCTTGAAAGACTAATGGAGCTGGTCCTAAAAGATATTCCCTCAACCCGCTTGTGTGGTCTATTTAGATGACCTGCTGATTCATGCCAGAGACTTGGCATCAGGCGGTGCACACGTAAGGGGAGGTCCTGACCGCCATTCAGAGCTGGGTTGCGGTTAAACCCTGAGAAATGCAATCTTCGGCCCGGCCAGACTCAGTTTCTAGGGCACGTAATCAGTTGTGAGTGGTGGCTACAGACTCCGGCTGAAGGTGACTGCCGCGGGAGCGTTCCGCCCCCACCAGCCAATATCACTGAATTGCGGAGCTTTTTGGGTTTAGCCTACTACAACAAGATTCGTGAAAAACTTTATGGCTCATTGCCAGCCCTTTTGCACCGACTAACGAAAGTAAGGGCCAGCCCAGTAACAGTTTGGGTGGACGGAGGATTGCACAGCCGCCTTCCAACAGTTGTGTTGCCGCCCCGGCTGGGGCCGTCCTACACCCCTGACCCCAACCAACCTTTGTGGTGGACACTGACGCTTGGCAATGTGGGGACATTTCCAAATGCGGCTCACAGAAGGGGGAGGCTGGAGAAAGAGTGAGATAGCTTATTACAGCTGCAGCCCTGTTCTAATCGAGAGGAATTACTGTGTCACTCATAACCTACAGATCCAGCTGTACGTGCACTTTCGCCCTACCTATTGGGCACTAGGTTCACCGCGGACTGAATCTGGGCCTTGCCTGGATGTTAAATCTCAGGCAACCAGAGGGCCAGTGGCAAGGTGGATGGAGATTCTACAAGAATAAGGACTTGAGATACAGGCACCGACCGGACGCAGCATGCCAACGCTGATGCCCTCTCCAGGCGCCCATGCCTCAGCAATGAATGTCGGTTGTCACGACAGGAAGAAAGGGGGCTGGGGCTACTCGCCCGCATCCGCAAGGGATAGATGACACTGTTGGAGTAGGGGAGCCGTATTACCCAAGGTCTCAATTGAGGCAGTTAAGCAGGCTTAACGTATCAAGCACTGTGAAAAGGTAAAAGGGCTGGTTGAGACACAACGCCCCGACTGGCAAACCGTCGCCACAGGGGCCTGAACTCAAAATACTCCACTCTCAGTTGGGCAACTTGGAGCGTAACGGCTGGCTTAATCTACAGGCGGTGCACGCACCCGGGAGGAATTGACCGCTACAGTCCTACTGGTTCCCCAGGCTTTGCGCTACCAGGTCTGGATGGGTCCACGGAGCTGCTGGGATCCGACATTACGGAACGCTAAGACAGTGCCGACCACGGCAGCGGTTTTATTGGCCCGGTGTCGGTAAGACGCAGAGCTACACGGCCCACCGCTGTGCATCGGTACCCGTACAAAAGGACCTGGTCAACGCTCACGCGCCATTGCAAAATCGATACCTGGTCAGCACCCATGGAGAATTGGCGGACATACTGGGTCCTTTCCGTAACGGAAGCCGGAAATCGCTACGCTTTGCAAAATAATTTACTTACCAAGTTTGGCCAGAGGCTTATGCAGTTCCAATCAAGTGTTCCCCACAGCCGCCCAAAACCGTGGGATGAAATGTTCACTCGATTTGGAGTTCCGACGAGCCCACAGCACTGTAGTGAACTTTGAGAGCCCAGCTTTGTTCAGATGCGCCACTGGGGTGAAAAGACCCGACCACCCCTCACCCACAAAGTGATGGATTGGTCAAACATTTAATCGCATTCCTGGCCACTCAACTGGCAATTCTGACCAGTCAACACCAGCGGACTGGGGCACCACGATCGCCTTGGTCCATGGGTTATCGTATGCAGGAAAGTCAAGTCGGGCCGCACGCCAGTGGGGCTGATGTTTGAAGGGAACTTCAAGACCGGGTGGATTTCTAGTGTTTGGCTCCACCCCCGAGCCTGAGATTACAGGCCCGAAATGGATTATTTTAGACGGCTAAAAGAGCGGCTGGACACCGCTCATCGACTGGCCAGGGAGGCCCTGAGGGAGCCTTTCGAGCACGCCCAAAACGGGCTTATGACCTCGCGGGCTCATGGCCCGACGCTGAAGCCAGTATGTGCGCTTCTTTTGCCCGCAACGGAAACGGGGATTGTCCCTCCCAAACTAGCCCACCATTGGCAAGGATCCGGGAGAAATATTGGACAAAATATCGGAGGTAGTTTTCCAGTCCAATGCCTGGGATCTAGGCAGACGGGTGGTGCTGCACAAGGACCGTTTAGCACCATACCACCCACTGGCCCCAGAGCAACAACAATCAAAAATATGGGTGGTTTCCAAACCCCACCCCGGCACCGAGTCAGACAGTGACAGGACTGAGCCCGCCACCAGTGATGGCACCCGGCAGGGATTACGCAGTCCGGCCGACGGCCAGGACATTTACGCGGATTTTATCTGTGATGAGTAGGGTTGTGGGGACACTAACCTCTTAGCAGGCCGTAACAACCCGCAGCTGGCGGAGTGACGCCATGGGTAATTTATAAATAGTTTATGGGAAATTATGGGTAATTTATAAAAAGCTTGGTCAGTACGAATCTCATTTATTGTCATTTGTGTTGTAAATAATGGTGTGTTTGTATTTAATTGGTTGGGTGGGTTTGGTCAAGCCGTCCGGGGGTTATTTATTTGTAAAAAAGTACCACCTATTGAAATGTGCTCCTTGTGTTGACCTTGGCAATGGTCACAAGAAGTAATGTTGAGCTTTTGTTTCAATGAGCCCGGCCAAAAAGATACAACAGGGACAGAGCTGTTTATTTGCTAAGATGTTATCTACAAACTACCGAGACACCTCGAGTCGTATGTGTATGGGGCACGAAAGTGTTCTCTTCTTAAAGAGCTGGGTGCAGGCATGACGCTGGCAAGCCACAATGGAAGAAGCTTCGAGAGGTGCACGCAGAGTTCGCTCGAATCTTAAAAGACTCTCCACGGTCGCTACAATATATTCTTTTAGAAAAAAGCTTACGTAAAAAGTAAAGATGACAAGATAAATGTCACAGGCGGCTTGTGATCTAGCACTCGCTCATGAGATGCTTTTCTGATGATCAGATGGAAAACAGCCAGCCCCTCTTTTGATATCGCTTCTTCTCCCGACATCTTCGTCCATTCTTCTTCCTCCCACCTATGTCGCTCTTTCTCAGACAAGACATATCATTATAAAACCCTACCTGGGGGTTTCGCAATAAATGGCTATTATTCTGATTGGCTGGTTGCAGATAAGATGAAATGAATCTACTCATCCGTTTTAACATTTAACTGAGAGTATTTCCACCTAATCTAAAAGATCAAATATTTTTCTGAAAAATTGCTGCCATACGAGGTGTGATCAAAAAGTGGTGAATGTTGATGCAGAGCACTATCCAACAGCAACGCAAAACACCCAATACAGGTTCTGACATGTATATCCCTACAGCCTGTTTTTTGACAAGTTTCCAACTTGTTTGATACCGCCCATTTGTGAGCCACTGTTGAGTTCAAGTGTGTTTTTCAAGTTTGCCATTAATATTGGATATCGAGCAAATCCATTAATGCTACCTAAGTTCAAATTGCAAAAAGCACAGGAAACCCATTAGATGTTAAAATCGGTTTATGGTGACACACTGCTCTGACAATTAAGACTGTTTACAAGTGGTTTGATCGATTTTGTGTAGCTTGATCTAAACTGGTTGAAGATGAGAAAAGATCAGGGCTCTTCTCAACATCAAAAACAATGGAAAATGTTAAAATGGTTTCATTCTTCATTGATAACACCTCTTGTCACACACACATCATCCCTTCTAGTACCATATACTGTTGAATAAAAACATTGGCGCTGTTTCTACATCCAATCTTATTCGCTAGATCTGGCACTTTCTGACCTGAATTGTCCTTAGTTGACAATGACCATGAAAGGCAAATGATTTCAACCATTGAGGACATCCAGGCAGCCACGCATAGCCCAAATCCAAAAGCATGAATTTCAAAGAAAAGTTCCAGAACTGCTTCTCAAAGTGGCAGGAGCATTGAATAAGTGTATTCAGAGTGGAAGAGAGTATTTTGAGGGTGACTAGTAGTTGTAAATCTTTACTGCACAAACGCTTTTTGTGTAAAACATTCATAGTATTTTGATCTACCGTATTAAGCACCATCAAGATATAACCGGAGTTAGAGTTTAGAATGAAAGATGAATGGTAACTCAAGATTTCGGACAGAGAGTAGACAAAATTTTGGGAAATTCTGGTATCCCCATTTATTGTGGATAAATTGAACAGAAAAGTGACCCAGTAAAAAGTTACTGTACCAAAAGTACTCTACCAGGCTGAAGGAAGATAAATAGGTCAGTTCTAGTGAAGCAAGCCTTTTTTCTTTTTGCTTTCTTGAATTATGTTTTTGTATAAATTGCTAAAATAAATGAAATATGCCCGGATTTTAATTTATTGGGTATACATAAGGTGGTTCTAGCTGTCTCAAAATATTCTCTGTCCATGTCACAGCAGTGAAAGTTCCACCTGGTTGCGCTGTTCTTTTGTGTCCCATTCAGATATATATTCTGAAAACAAAATCCTCATGAGCTTCCTCTTATAATAAGGACTAGCTTTAATTGGGAGCCTGATCAAATCGGGCTATAAATTTATGTTTCAGGAAATCCATACTTTCCCTGCAAAGAAGTGACATTTATATTTTTAAAACCTTGAAAAATGATTTTGTTATCATGGCAGTAATTTTTGCTAAAATAGACCTTTTCAAGTCATAATAAAGAGCCGTTTATACCAGACCGCGGTAGACGTGAACTCAGCTCTTTGGTGCACCTCTATTTGATTTTTTCCGCAAACAAATTTTCAAAACAAATCAGATTTTACTTAATTCTAATCAGAGTCGGAGTACAATTATGTTGGCGTGGGTCATTTTAGATCTGAGATCGGCTAAAATTTAAACAAAGACCGCTGTTACTCAGCCAAGCCATGCTCTCAGTCTCGCCTATAGATGTCAGAAGGATGGATGTCCTAAAACGGCCCAAAGATAGATTTTGACGACTCAAGCAAATGGCGAGCGTATTCAAATTAGCCACAGTACAAGCTGCTGTTGAAGGGTTTGCTATCGATGATGTTAGTCCTGGAAAGTACAGCCCACCAAACCAACGCTCCAAAAAGCAACCGAACTTACTGTTATCTGCTTAAACCAAATTCCACTTACAATACTTGGCCATCCAGGCCAAGTGTCACTGAAGCATTCCAACATTCTTAACTAATCATGCAAATGCTGTGTCTGCTTGCCACATTATGTTCTAACTACAGAGGAAGAAACGTATTGCATGGTTTTAACTTGTATTGAGTTGAGGTATTAAGGCGAAATCAATTCATACATACAATGGGTATTGACGCTAACACCATACATATGGATAGTATTAAATTATATATAAGGATTATCTGAAAATGCTAAACTATATTTTGAGGTAAGGTGTTTCTATATGTCTTTAATCAAAACAATGCTTATTAGTATGGTCCCAATTCTGTATCAATGAGTGAACTCCTTTTGGAGAGTCTTTATGTTCTCACTATGTCTTCTGTGTGATTTTACATCTTCTTCCACATCCACTGATGGCTTACAGTAATACAAGTTTGGTGGTTTGTGGAATGCACCTGCAACTAACTAACATGCTTCAAAAGCCTGGCTTCTTCTTTGGACATGGTGTTAAAGAGCTTTTCTACCCTTTCCATAGCACAATAATGCAACATAATGCTGATGCATTATAAAAATATTTATTTTACATATGTTAATACTGAATTTTAAATTGTGAACTATAGATTCCAATGCTAGTTTTGTAAACTAAATAAGTAGTGCTCAAGCATTTTACATTCCAACATACCCAAACAATAAAATATGCTACAAGCCTAAGAGAAAGAGTATGAAAAGTAAGAAAAAGCAAAGAAGGCTATAGGAGCACACATCTCATTTGCTCATTGCTATTATCAGCCCATGACTGACTAGATGTTATGAAGAATGCAGGCTCAGTCATCAGACTTTTGTTTACATCATCACAACAACCTGATTTAAGCAAATTGAATTGTATCAGTTTCTGCCTATTAATGGACTTTAGTGAAGAGACTCATAATTTGAAGAGTGATCTGTAAAATGAAAGTTTATAAATGAAATAAAGGCAAATGAATTAAAATAAGTCTTATAAACCTTCTGTTATTATACATGATTTCCATCCATTATTAAACATTATTTCCATTTCACAGTTTGGCAAACATAATTTTCTAAAGTTGGCTGATTATTTGATGTCTTTTGTTTATGTAAAAGTATTTATTAATTGGTACACTACTGTAGCCAGGAGGTGGTGTCAGTTTTAAATGCAGAGTGACACGTGAAAACTCCACCTGCCTTTTGGAATAGAATCAGACTGGTAAAGTTATACGATTACACACTAGAAAATAAGAGTATAACTTTAAGCTAACCCTAGGGAGAGAATACCAAAGGAATATTTACCACGCTGAGGTTTTAGTGATTTTACTCTGGTTACCAAAGAAGACAACACTTATATAAGCAGCATCTCAAACCAAAAATCCAATGTTGTTAAGCACCAGCTTGTAATAATGTACATGTTTGGGGAAACATGTGTTGTTTTTAGTTTATTATTATTATTGTTACATTTATTTAGCACATACCTTTTATCTCTTTACCAAAGCAACTTACAGAATGTATTAAAACATTTTTGCCATATATTTTCCAGCAAAAGCCGTTTGATTAAGAGTCATGTGAAACTATGAGATGTTTAAACAGTCGATGAAACTAATAAATGTAGCCGCTTACTAGTATAATGGCAATACACCATAGTTAATTTAATCTTAGTAATAAATACATTTTATCCATGTTGCCAATCATACAATGAAGATGAAAACAATAAAAAAGAAGTATACCATCTAAAATATATTATACAGAACAGTGTTTCCCAACCTTGGTCCTTTGAATACTGTGGCTGCAGGTTTTAAATTCCAACCAGATTCCTAATCAGTGACAACACCTTAGCAACATTGATCTCATTTAATTAACCGGTATTATTTTCTTTTATTCTACATTCAGAAAAGCACAGCAGCATGACTACCTATAGATATTTAGAAATATTTGCTTTTGCTATTGACTCTCTTTTGTTGATTTCATTATAGAGTATTTTGCTCTTCTTCTGCAGTTTTCCTCTGTTGTATCAGTATTAATGACAATTAAATGAGTAGAACAGACACTGGCAAACAACACTGAATAATCAAAGGTCAAAACTACTCTTAGCATCAGACTCACTAATTAGTAAATAAAATTTGACGAATTAAACAAATAGGAACACCTAGGAAAAGTAGGAACGAAAATCAGTTCAGATACATTGGTTTCATATACATTGGTTTTAATACATCCATTCAGATATATACATTGGTTTGTGATAACATTATTGAGATATATATATAAATTGGTTCTATATCTAATCTCTTGATATATATATATATACATTGGTTGAGATACATCTCTTCAGATATATACATTTTGAATATATCCATTCAAATATATACATTGATTGAGAGATATATACTGTATATATTTGGTTGATATACATTGGTTTAGATATATATATATTGGTTTAAATAGATTTCATTTAGATATATACAGTACATCAGTTCAGATACATCTGTCTGTATATATATTGGTTCAGATAGAATCCATTCAGGTATATACAGTGGTGTGGAAACTATTTGCCCCTTCCTGATTTCTATTCCTTGCATGTTTGTCGCTAATAAAATGTTTCCTTGATCATCAAACACATTTAGCCATTAGTCAAATATAACACAAGTAAACACAAATGCAGTTTTTAATGATGGTTTTATTTTAGGGAGAAAAAAACTAAACCTACATGGCCCTGTGTGAAAAAGTAATTGCCCCTGAACCCACAACCATGGCTAAATGTTCTTAGCAAAAGTAATAACTGCAATCAAGCGCCGTTAAAATTTGCAATGAGCTCCTTTACAGTGCCTGAAGGAATTTTGGCCTACCTATCTCTTTGCAGAATTGCTGTAATTCGGTTTTATTTGAGGGTTTTCTAGCATGAACCGCCTTTTTGGTCAGTTAAGGCACCAATTGATTCAGCTTAGACCCTAATTAGGCCACTCCAAAGTCTTCATTTTCTCAGCCATTCAGAGGTGGATTTGCTGGTGTGTTTTGGGTCATTGTCCCTGTTGCAGCACCCAAGATCGCTTCAGCTTGAGTTGTATATGATGGCCGACATTCTCCTTCAGGATTTTTTGGTAGACAGCAGAATTCATGGTTCCATCTATCACAGCAAGCCTTCCAAAATCCTGAAGGTTAAAACAACCCGAGACCATCACACTACCACCACCATATTTTACTGTTGAAGGATGTTCTTTTCTGCAGCCGTTGTGTCTTCTATTACTAGATGTAATGGGACATTTGCCTTCCAAAGTTCAACTTTTGTCTCATCAGTCCACAAGGTATTTTCCAAAGTCTTGGCAACTCGAGATGTTTCTAGCAAAATTGAGACAAGCCTCCCAATGTTCTTTTGCTTAACAGTGGTTTGCGTCTGGAAATCTGCCATGCAGGCTGTTTTGTCCAGTCTCTTTCTTATGGTGGAGTCGTGAACATTGACCTTAATTGAGTAAGTGAGGCTCCGTGTTCTTTTAGACGTTGTCCTGGGGTCTTTGTGACCCTCTCTCGATGAGTCAGTTCTTTGGGGTAATTTTTGGTTGGTCAAGCCACTCCTGAAGGTTCACCACTGTTCCATGTTTTGCCATTTGTGGATAATGGCTCTCACTGTGGTTCGCTGGAGTCCCAAAGCTTTAGAAATGGTTTTTGCAACCTTACCAGACTGATAGGATCTCAATTACTTCTGTTCTCATTTGTTCCTGAATTTCTTGATCTTGGCATGATGTCTAGTTTTGAGGTGCTTTTGGTCTACTTCTCTGTGTCAGGCAGCTCCTATTTAAGTGATTTCTTGATTGAAACAGTGTGTAGAAAATGTGCCCAGTTGCCACGGAATTGAACTCAGGTGTGATACACCACAGTTAGGTTATTTTTGAAATATGTGTTAGCCTACTTTTCCAATAGCCATGTAGGTTTGATTTTTTTTCTCCCGAATAATAAAACCATCATTTCAAACTGCATTTGTGTTTACTTGTGTTATTTTTTGATTAATGGTTAAATGTGTTTGATGATCAGAAACATTTTGTGTGACAAAAGAAAAGAATAAGAAATCAGAAGGGGGGCAAATAGTTTTCACACCACTGTACATCGGTTGGGATTGCAGGCAGGCACAACGCGGCCACCCAAGTTTAGCATCTCCCCTTTCACTTCATCATTGCTTCAACACTGTTAAAGTCATTATTGTGCATATTTTTATACAAGTAGCATATGCCTGGTCTGTCACATTTTGTTTGGTAAGCTGTCTTAGTTGGGGTCCTTGATTGCAAAGCACTTTTTTCCCTTTCATTATTTAAAACACTACACAGATTCTCACCTCCTCGCCTTGCTCCGTCCCTACTCGGCTCAATGCACCTGCCTCACTCTCGCCTTCCTCTGCCTCCTGTTATGAATTTTTCAAAAGCTGAGTTACCGAAAGCATTGATCGCAACCGCAGTATGTCCCATTTTTTAAACCTCATGAGACACTGGTTTATCATTGACCAAAGCCGCCCAGTGATATCTATAGGCCTGTTTAGCATTTCATTAAAGGGTGATCTGCTTCTGCAGCAATCCCACCAGCTCGCCAGCATGGAGGAAAAAAACTGGAATTGCTCTTGTTACTTTTAAGTGTTGGATCAGGAGTCAAAATGACCAGCATATTCCCGCTTCACAAATAACTGCTTTTAACAGTTTTTATAGTAAAACTGACAAAACACACAAGAGCACGCACACGCCTACACACACACTCAAACTCACAAATCGTGGGTCACACATACTATTGAGTAAGCGTATTCGTCGAGGGCGATTATTTTTTCAAACCATAAAACATGATTCTTTCCTCAAAAGCTGAGTTACTAGGAAGCATTGATAGCAAACTGCAGCAAATTTCCATTTTTTTCACCTCAACAGATGCTGGTTTATCATTGACCAAAGTCAGCCCGGTGATTTCTGTTATCTGCATTACATTTCATTAAAGGGCAATCTGCTTGTGGCAAGGAACTAGTCCTGTTTGCTGAAAGGATGTTATGGAGGAAAACACTGGAATAGCAGCACTATTTCTTCCTGAATGTTTATCAGGGATCAGAATGACTAGAATATCCTGTTTCACAAATAAGAGCTGTTTAACTGTTTTAAAGTAAAACTGACAAAATGACATACACGCATACACACTGCCCTTACTCCAGCCAGTTTAGGCTGCCTCCCATGTGCGCATGTGTGTGACTATATATACAGGCAGTATATATATGTAGAAAGTCTTGCTTATCCGGCTGTTGGCTGCAGAACATTGGTTAAGCCAAAATGTTGTATAATGGAGGTGTTAAGAAAAAGCCTATTAAACGCCAAACTGTGTTATAATTTGCCACATTACAAACCTAATACAGTGTACTGGTTCATGAACATCTCTTGAACACGCATAAATTGCTGCGAATTCAAAAGTTTGCCAAACTTTTGCCTCTGTTGACGACCCAGGCGCACCCAGGCAAGAACAAGCTGGGCCCTTTCGTTTGTGCGCCGAAGGATTTCAAGATAACGCAGTCTCTTCCTGTGCATTTCCCAGCAGCGAGAGACACAGACAAAACACACGACGCATGAGTGAGAGACACCCACAAGCTTAAAAGAGAGACACATGCACACTGCACACACACGCTGAGAGAGAGACATTACAGCAAACCCGCACGGTATACACGCACACACACACACCCACACGCAAGAGAGACACGCTGCGTACACACTCCACACAAGCATGCGCCGGTGAGACACGCGCACGCACACACACACACACACAGACAAGCCGCCAGCTGCTGCGAGAGACAAGCATGCACACGTATGACACGCACGCACGCACACACACAGACAAGCGCCACAGAGAGACACGATGCACACACACACACACAAGCCCGCTACAAGTGAGAGGGACACCCAAGCACACACACAAGTTTATTACGTATATATGCATCATTGACACACAAAGCTCATGGAGAGAGGGACACACGCACACACACACAAGTGTGCTAGAGAGAGAGGTCCGAATTAAAGTTAGACTACTTTTAGATAAATAAATGCAAATTTCATATTTTACCCAAGATTATTCTAAGTAAATTTTCCATTAGCTGTGAGCACCAGTAAGAATCAACACTAGGTTTCAAGCACTACCAGAAATCATTTTAAACATGTTAGAATTAGATAAGTGCATATGTAGACACATGCTGCCTCTTCCCACCCAAAACAACTAAAGGGACAGTCAATGAGTGCATTTTAATATTCACCATTCTTTTCTACTCATCCTAAAGACACACTTTTGTTCTGATGATTAGATAGCTCCAGTGCGCATTTGGTGCATGAGAGTGTGTCCTGTAATGGACTCAATAGCTGTGTCTTGGGCTTGATCCTGCCTTTGGTCCTGATAATACCGGTGAGGTGTAGTTCTGAAGGAATTTAATGTATTGTCCTTGATTCTTTCATTTGCAATTGTGTATAAAAATCAAAATAAACTTTAATACAAAGGAAATTGACTTTAACACACTCCTGCGAATTAAACACATTAAGAAATTTCTCTTTTTAGCCCATTTTAGTGAATAAGCTTCTGTTCACTTTTTTCACACAGACAGATGAGTAAGGCAAATGAACCAATGGCCCTTTACACTTTCAATCTAAGTTGCACTGTTAATGAATTTAAGTAATGAATATATGAGGGGATCTAAAACATTTTAAGTATCTTAAAAGACTTTCTTCTTAAAAATTTAATTAAATATAATGTACCTACACTTTACGGTAGGAAAGTAACCAAAGATGTGTATGTGTTTGTTGACATATATGTGTATTATATATAAATGTATATAATAAATAAATGTATATATATATATATATAAATTTATATATGTCACATATATGCATGGGAGATCAAGCAATCATGGCGTCCTGGGAAGCTCTAGCCTCAGGTTGAAGACCCTTATGAGCCCTAATTTCCTGTCATCCCCTTTAAAGCTCTCCACCTTTTCCCCTTCCCTCAGTTCTGTTTTGGGACTCAGTTTTGTGCACATCAGTGCTGCTTTATATTTTTGCAACTTTCCAGCCGTATTAACAAATAAACAAATGGCTGCCCACCCGCGACTTAGAGTGGAGTCAGACTATATATATAAGAATGGCTGTATTGTGGGTAACGACCCGGCCAGGACGCCTTGAGGGACCGGAAGAGGGTCTGCCGCCTGGCCCGCGAATGCATGGGGACCGGGCCATCCTGTTGGTTTGGGCCACGTGCCCAACCCCCTGTAGGGGACCCCATGGTTACCGCCAGGGGTTTCCAATGCCTTGGGACCCTGGACCTCAGCACTTCCGCACCACACCAGGAAGTGCTGGGGAAGAGGAGCAGGGACACCCGAGAGCCCGGGAGAACAGTCGGCACTTCCGCCACACTGGGGCTGTCCAGCGTGAGTAGCTTATTTAAGGTGGGACGGATCTACAAGTTTTTCGTAGGCTCAGTAATTCTAGTGTTAATGTGTACCCCAACCCAAGAGGTAGTATCCTTTGCCAAGTGCATGACACCCACTTGGTGGCAAGTGCCCACATTCCACTGCTGTGTATCTAGGTTCCATCCAGCAGTTTCCCGTTGAGATATATTAGGATGTTCAGCCCCACTGATGAATTGGCTCAACACGGGCCCAGGTGTCAGCTCCAGGATGAAGGAGAGAAAATGTCAGGTTGATCAAAACAGTGCTCCGGATATGTCTGCCTTAAGTCACAGAATGCTGCTCTTGTATCTGGACTTAAAACCACTTCTATCAGAGCCCAGTTCTGTTGAGAGGTCATTTAAAGTGTAGCCTTCTCAGAGAAATAGGGTATAAACCTACTAGTAACTCACAAATCTTAGGGAAGGCTTATGCATGTTTTCTGTTTCCAGAGATGTTTGCCTGTAGGCAACTTCCTAGTCTTTAACATATCCTTCAGCAACCGTATACCCTGTGATATTTAGCCTTGGTTAACCTGAAATTGCATTTTTAGGGTTTATCTGTAAGTCAGTATCTTGGATGGTGCAGAGGTTGTCCCAGGCATTGCCTAGAGGATCCAACCAATGGAAGACATACCATCTGGATAAACTGCACTATTGGCATTGTGGGTTGTAGCAGCTCATCCACCAGACACTGCAAGGTGGCTGGGGCCCTGTATATATGAAGCTCAAAACAGGAGGACAGAAAATACAGTGACCACTAGGAGTGGGAAATGCAGTCTTTCCTTTGTCAACTCTGTCATGGTTATCTGTAAATATCCATTTGTTGAGGGCAGAAAAAGTACTGGGCTCCTTTAGGCATTCTAGAAGGTTGTCCACCCCAGCAAGATAGGCATCAAATGGGAAACATGGATTAATTAAAATAACTTAGTAAAAAGCACCAACTTCCATGGGTTTGGGTAATAAATATATTGGGACCTGGGAATTCATGGGCTATTATTCTGGTTGGTCACTTCTCAAGATCTAACATCTGATAAGACTCTCACAGATCACCCAGCCTCTTTGCCTCAAAAGAGTTTGAGCTGGGGTCTCGGACTAAGGACCACCAGTTCAGTTACATGTATCATGGCCAATCAGTCTAATACAGGGTTTGTGCTCTGAACCCAGTGATGGCCCTCCAATTTTTTCCTCCAAATCGGCAGTTAACTCCCAAAATGTAGTTGTACAGCATAGCCACAAAAATACCTGCATAAAAGAAGGCCATGGGCAGCACCACCGTGTTGGTCTCTTGCTAGGTTTGAGAAGTACAATATGATATATTATTTCACAGGGATGGGGTTTGTTTTGGATAGTTTGTTGGGTCCACCAGACCCTTTGCTCCTGAATCTAGGGCCTTGCCCACGTGCTGTGGAAAAGTTTAGAATAGGAAGGCAAGGATTAGTACCTAGCACCCTGTCCCCTGGAACCCAAATGGGAGCTGTAGTTGTACAACGGGGCCCTGAGTACTGGAGCTGCCTCCTGCCATGGGAGAAGGGGCTGCAGTCACAGGAATCTATTGTTCACCCATGACATATCGAACATGCTTTTGGGTGGAGTATCCTTTGCTTTCTCACCTACCACCCTGGAATATTGTCAGCAGTCCCTGCTGCCTCATATGAACTGGAAAGGCGTGAAAAGCCCAAGGAGGGCCTAAAATTTCCCAGTAAAATACAAGGTAGTCGACACGCCTCTTTTCCTGTCAGCCCAAAACCACCTTCTTTCAGCATCTTTGAGCATCTGGTTAAAAAACTGGAACTGTGACAGCCCATCTGTGGGTGGTGGGGAGCAGTGACACGCGGTTCTACCGCGTTCCATATAGCTCGGGGAGTCAAACCTGAGACTATCAAAGATGTCATGAGCTAGATAGTGTAGTATTAATAACAATGAAGGGATGGTGGAAAGTGCAGAGTGATTTCCATTTAAAACAAAGTTCAAAACAGTGTCCAAATAAAGAAGTGCAGTGTCTCAAATAGTTCTAAATAAATAATCCATAAACAGGTGAATCATGGAGGTTACAAACCAATAAACAAATCCCAGGCGTTAAAACAAAATGGCTGGAAGCAGCCCCAATGCTTTCTTCTTCTACTGGCAGCTCCCCTGCTTCTCCCATACGGGCCCCGCAACAAGGGAGCCGTTCCTTAGTAGCAAAGCGTAGCTCCTACCTATTCTGCAGTCCAGTGCCTGATCCCCGGGTTAATGGTTATTCCAGCTGGGACCGAGACTTGGGCCCTTCCAGCAGCCAGAGTAAACCATGCTAGCTCAACACTTCCAAAGCCTCCTCACTGGCCAGCTCCCTTCAATAGCAAGTCATTTCCGTCAGTCATTCCAGCCTGACAAACCAGCCGACAACGTCAACTTTCCTGCCCCCATTTCCTGAGTTTGCCAAACACTCTCCGTGCCTCCCACAGCCATCATCCTTCACAGTTTCACCGCGCTTCTACTACTGTTTTATCCTTCCGTCAGCCTTCTCTACTCCTGGTTCCGATTCCTGCTCCTTTTCAGCTTTTTCTCTCCCCAACTAATTCTCAATAATTTACCTAGTATATTACGGGACGTGCGGGATCAGGTGTGTGACTAGTAGCCCCGGTTTCACCAATGTAATGCAATCTGAACCACTCCAGCCACAATCTACCATGCCCCTTTTAAGCTGCTGGGGTGCCAAGCATTATCTATTTAAAACTGGCCTTTCACTTGAGTTGTGGACCCGCTTACACCACAGGTGGTAGGCAGACATTTTGAGGTGAAAGCCGATTTGAAGCATTTGGTGATCTCTTGAAAGTTGTTAATGTGAAAGGTGAACTTAAGCCATAGAGGATTTTATTTGGGATGTCAACATGTGCAAGACTCCTACAAGCTCCAAATGTAAGAATTCAGTATTAACCATTACATGCAAGAATAGCCTGTGTAAAGCGATATAAGTAAGCACATATTTATGTTCACTGGTTGAGGGTTCAAGTATACCAACAATGTTGAGGCCAATGCGCTTGAATGTTCGTTTGAGAACAAAAGTTATATAACTTGGAGAATGTGGGCATGATGATGAATGTATGTTTGAAGTACAAGGGGAGTTGATGTCTAGACCTGCCTTGATGATCCAATGCCTGATATAACAAATCATTGGTGGATGTCCAATGACAGTTACCACATTTCATTGCATTTTAATGAAGCATCGCCCACCGTTTGCACTTCTGAACAAGATAGACCTAGACAGAAATGAACGCAGGTGAGGCAATGGGAGTAGGTGACACATCAGGGAGTGTACGCGCACACCCATGTTCAAGCCCCCACCATTGGCAATATCGTCATGCCCCTGCATGGCGGGTACCTGTGGAGATTTGTGTGCTTCCCGGCTAGGCTCTGTTCCACTGGGTACAGCTAATCCTTGCTGTTCAGATTCCGTGACAAGCCACACGTCCCAGCACATGAATTACAGCTCATTTGTCGCAAGGTTCGCCTTCCCATCTGGTGCGCCCCTTTTACCCCTGGGAGGTGGTACCACGTAATCGGATCGGAACAGACAAGGTGATCCTCAGATGCACATGTGTGACACAGCATGGACGCGTCTGTGACACAGACAGTATGTCTTAACCAGAAACCACATGTGTTTATTTACAAAGTATTATTTACAATAATCAAGTGCCACAAACCCCAAACACAGTCCTGGCCACACACGCGCCTTCTTCCTTCGGGTCAGCCTCCACTCTCTCCTGCTTTATCCTTCTTCCAATTCACTCCAGCCTCGGAACATGGACAGCCCCTTTATTCATCCCGATGAGCATTCCTCCCTGACACGCCCCCAGTGTATGGAAATGCCGGGCTGTTCCCGAAGCTCTGTCTCCAGCACTTCCTAGTAGAAATGTTTATAGTCCAGGGTCCCCAAGGCATTGGGTGCTCCTGCTGTGACCACGGGTCCCTACCGGTTGGGTCAAGCCCTCTACCCGCGGGTTGGCCCCCAAAGCAACCAGGATGGCGCCCCCACGTGATCCAGGGTGGGCGAACCTTCCCAGTCCCTCAGGGCATCCCGTCGAACTGCCGCTCCCTATATCGCTGGACAATAATGACATGTTATAATGAGGAAGCACTTTGAGCTACATTATTTGTGCTGAAAATGTGCTATATAAATAAATGTTGCTGTAGTTGTTGTTGTTATACAGTATCTTCCAAATAATGCAAAGAAAGAAGAAGACTTGTTTCAGCCTTTATGTTTGTCAGGGTGTACCCACTTAACCCTTATGGGGATCGAACCTGGACATTAGCCCAGAGGGGACTGGCCTCTAATGGTCTGGAATCCTACAGATTTTATTTTTCTGCAGCCGCCTGGAGTTTTTTTTTCTTCCACCCCGGCCATCGGACCTTTACTCTTATTCCTATGTTAATTAATGTTGACTTACTTGTTTTTACTGTGTCTTTATTTTTCGGCTCCTTCAGCTATGTAAAAGCACTTTGAGCTACTTTTGTATGAAAATGTGGTATATAAATACATTTTGTTGTATTAGTGACATGAGATTACTATATTCTTTCAATAATTGTTACTTTTTATTTGTCTCTACTTATTTTGAAAACAAATATGTTTACTATGTTTACCTTCTTTTAAAATCTAATCTATTGAATGCATAATTTGTAAAAAAGAAAAAAAGCAGAGTGTAAGTCATTTGAAAGTAGTTATTTAGTAGAATACAGTTTTAAATTTTTGAATTTTATATTCTTCATTATTGTATATATTAAAAATACTGGTCTGCTAAATATTGTACTGAAAGTTATGGCTAAATACAAGCAAATGTTTCTAATCTAGACTTCCACGCTAGGTTAGCGCTGAGGAAACAGTTTTTAAAACTAGATGTTCTACCCTTGTAAAACAGGTTGAAATCTATAATTCAACACAGCCCACAGTGCTAACATTTGCAGTGCACCATGTAATGCATTTGTCTCTTTACAGTGTATGCTATTTGGTTTTGGGATCTCAGAAAAAGTAGTGCAGATAAGCCTAGGATGTACATCTACTGAATTATCAAAGAACCATTTATGTTGGTGATGCACCATCTTCAAACTGATAGAGACACATAAAAAGACAACATTTATTTTATCCTTTCTCATTAAGGTGGATAGGTTTATATTTCTGATGGAAGCTTTAACAAAACAGATTGGTGTAAAGTTGCATTTTTCTCTTAAGCGCATACATTAGCTGCCAAAGTAAACACAGCTGGAGTGAAACAAATGAGACACATTAAAAAGAAAGAAGTAACAGGAACAGGAAAGAATATAACTACTATAAGGCTAAAAAACACAAATGGAAATACAAGAAAGAGAGTAGATACTGGGTACATAATATATACATATCTATACATATACACATATATATACACACACACACATATATACATACATATATATCTACATATATACATATACATACACACATACACACACATATATATACACACACACAGCTATCTATGCAATGCGCTGCTTGTTAAACGGATAACTCCAGCTCTTACGTGCAAGTCTGCGTGGATATTATGAACTATCATATTTGTTCAAGTTCTATTTAAATTTTAAATAGAAGGAATTTTTATTTAGTCGACAGAAATATCTTTGGTAGGAATGGTAAAACAGACAGGAATATTATTAAGTGAATAAATCAACTCAAACCTTAAACAACTTATAATATTTTGCTCTCCATAAAAATATATCCTGTCTAAATTATACAAGTTAGAAATAAAGTAAGCGTTAAAAGAACAAACATTCAAATTTCTTTACTCTTATGTAATTTTATATAAAAATAAACTTAGATTTTAAATATCCCAAAAGATTTTGCTCTCCATAAAAATATATCCTGTCAAAATTATACAAATTCAAATATGAACATGCTGCATAACAAAACCTGGAAATATAAATAAAATGTGTTCCTTTCAGCAATAACAAATCAAATCATTAAGTTGTCTTTGCTCATATGTCATTTTAGAGCTGGGCGCCTGGCATCTTTTTGGCAACAAGTTCGTTTCTGTTTGGTGTGAGGTTCTGTGTTGTGGAGATTCTCAGGATGGATTGCAGGTGCTCATCAGTGAGGCGACTCCTGTGTGCTGTTTTGTTAGTCTTTATCACTGAGAAGAGCTTCTCACACAGATATGTGCTACCAAACATGCACAAGGTTCGAGCCGCATGTAGGCGGACTTTTTGTTCTTCAAAGTCACCAAAGCGCCGTGCAAACTCAGTCGCGCTCAGTTTATCAGCAAAGTCGTATTTTGGGAACACCGTAGTGCGACTTGGTTTAACATTACTTGGCAACAGGGAAAGTGGGGCAAGTTGCACTGGTGCATTTGTGTCTCCCATAAAAGCAGCTTCACTTGAAATCACTTTGTGATTGTGCGAGGTAAAGCGTCCGCTGAAGTGTCAGATTCTTATTTAATTCTTCTGCTTTCTGTATCTTCTGCATTGCATTCAGGTTACCCTGATGTTTTGTCTCATAGTGCCGTCTTAGATTAAATTCTGTAATTACAGCCACATTAGCTCCACAAATGAGACACACGGGTTCAGTAAACATATACTCAGCCTCCCATCGGTTTTAAAGGCTCTATTTTCAGAATCAACTTTTCTCTTCAGCATCGTGTGAGCTAGCTTCGCAATAACTTGCAGCATCATAAGCTAGACTTGATTAGCGGTAAGTGTTAGGCAAGGCAGCTGAAGCGCTGCATTATGGGATCTGTAGTTTATTGTGTTACCAGCGCTTCATATACCGGGCCATTAATAACAATAATACAGTATATAAAATGATCTGCGGGCGGATATAATTACGCCGGGCGGATGTGGCCAGCGGCCCTTGAGTTTGACACATATGGACTAAATAGAACTTGAAAAGATATATTTTTAAATGTGATCGCGCAATTCAGATAGAGTTGGCGCACTACAGCCTGCATGCCTCAATAAGTCATCCTCCCTCGCTCTTACTTTTTACCGTTCATCTAATGAATACACTGAGTATGGCTTTACCAAAACAATCATTGATGGCGAATAAAGTATCCATTATTAGTATGTAGATCGGGATATATATATACATATATATATACCGCGTATCATAGCGGAAGTAGTGTGTTAAAAAGCTAGAAAAGAAAAGGGAACATTTTAAAAATAGCGTAACATGACTGTCAATATACAGTATTTGTTTTGTGAGTGTTACTGAGTGTTGCTGTCATCAAGGATTTGATTATCATTATTTCTTTCAATCAGGTTAGTATTTGTAGGATGTGTTGTGTTCAAGTTACATTCCGTGTTTGTCAATCGTTGTAAAGATGACAGGTTTCATTCATCGATTCGTTTCTTACTGCATCAATAAACAGCTCGTCTTCTTCTTTATCTGAGACCTGACACACTGCATGCACGGGTTTTTTACACTGTCTTCCTTTAGCGGGACATTGACTTTTCCACCGTGTGCTTTGTTTCCGCAGTAGCTGGATTTATGAATATGCTTGTATGTATCAGGCGCTTCATATTTTTGCTGCCTTTTCAATTGTGTAATTCGGTTTTGTTCAGCTCTTTGGAACTGTTGCTTTTTATCTGTGCACTGCGTCAGTTCCGTGAGCCACTTTCGGTGTACATGCATCGAAGGTTCCCAGCTGTGCTGGTGCCATCTCGTGCTATGTCCATGGCTGTATTTAATGTTACCTTAGTCCTGGCACTTAAAACTTTCTCTCGCAGTTTTGCTGAGTTTGTGTCAAACACCACCCTGACCATCTCATCTTCCTCTCCATAAGCACAGTCCTTCACCCGTGAATATTTAGTGGGAGTTTGCTATTGGATTGCGCTGATGGACGGCCTTATATGGGCAGGCACTAAATTACAACCGCCAGCGGCAGCCTGTCTATGAACTTAATTTAAAGTGTAGGTTTACATCGTGCTTTGTTTCCAAGTAGCAGAACTCATGAATATGGTTGTATATGTCACTTTCGCTTCGCTTCTTATTGTTTAGCTGCCTTCTCAATTATATAATGCATGTTTTCTTCAGCGCTTTTTGGAGGTCTTCCTGGTTTTCTATGTACTGCGTGATTACGTGGGAGGCGTGATGATGTCACACGAAACTCCGCCCCCACGGCGTTCAAGCTCATCTCCATTACAGTAAATGGAAAAACAGCTTCCAGTTATGACCATTCTGGCGTAGAATTTCGATATAAAACCTGCCCAACTTTTGTAAGGAAGCTGTAAGGAATGAACCTGCCAAATTTCAGCCTTCCACCCACGGGAAGTTGGAGAATTAGTGATGAGTCAGTGAGTGAGTGAGTGAGTGAGTGAGAGTGGTGAGTGAGTGAGTGAGGGCTTTGCCTTTTATTAGTATAGTTTATTACACTACACATTATTCTAGACCAACTTTATAAACTTCAAAAGCTTTGTAACAGTGAGAATCATCAGCATGCATATCCTTTTTGTTACAGTCTGAATCCTTTACTTGCACTCAAAACATTTCTCACAGATACTGTAGCATCTTTGAGAATTTCAAAGAGGTAAATTTGAACTAGCATGTTCTGGGCTGTACGATGGATGGGGAAGAGTATAATCCACCGAAAGTGTTTCAAACTTACAGTACATAGGAAGTAAAAATGTTAAGTTTGAATAAACAATGAGAGGCCTGAAAATTTAGAGTACACCTTATTAGAAGGGTTTAGAGTCGTAGTTGACTCTCGCTATCAACTTCAGAAGCTCTTCAGAAGCCATTAAGAAAGCTAACAGAATGTTAGTTTATATAGCATGATGTGCAGAGTACAAGTCCAAGGAGGTTATGCTCAAGCTTTATAGTGCACTGGTGAGGGTACAGAGGTCTCATTTACAGTACTGTGTACAGTTTTGGTCTCAAGCTACAAAAGGACATAGAAGTGATAAGAAAGGTCAAGAGAAGAGTGAATAGGCTCATTGAAGGGTTCCATCAAATGGAGTATGAATTATGAAGAAAGATCAAAAGCACTGTGCCTTTTCAGTTAAGCAAAAGAAGGTTAAGAGATGACATGACTGAAGTATTTAAAATTATGAAGGGAATTAGTTTATCAAGAACAAGGGGACACTAGTTAAGGGTAAATTTCACACAAACATTAGGAAGTTTTAAATTACACAGAGAACCATAGACACTACCATGTAGTGTGATAGACAGTAGGAATTTGGGGAGTTTCAAAACTCGACTTGATGTTTTTTAGAAGAATTAAGTGGATAGAACTGGCCTGTTCTCGTCTAGATTCCCGTAATATTCTAATATTCTGTATTATCATGGTATTTCCCTCTACTAAATTTTTAGGGTTAAGTGTATTCATCAGATTTGTTACCGGGTTGATCGACAGTTGCACCTTAAGAGTAACACACACATACATAAATATACACATACACACAGAAACTCAACAGAATGGCAAACACACAACTTGTTAATCACCAGGGGCCCTTATGTATAAACGGTGCGTACGCACAGAAATGTTAGCGTAAGAATTTTTTCAAATCGCGATGTATATAAAACCTACACTTGGCGTAAAGCCACACACTTTCCACGGTACCTCATACGCAGCCTCGCACGCAAGTTCTCCATTTCGGTTTTGCAGACTGGCGGCACCCAGGGTCAAAGCAGTGCTACTGTTCCTGTGTGGTTACTCATTATTTTCCTGATGCGGCTTTATAAATACACTGAAACTAACTGCTATTTATATAACTGTATCTGAGTGTGAATCACAGCAGCAGCTGAGAGAGAAAGAGAATTATCGGTATACAGCATCAAGCACACACTACCAAAGCCACGGCAATACATTTTAAAGCCTTTCCTGTATGGACCTCGCGGTTCAGAAACAGTTTCATCCCAAGAACTATTAACGCTCCCAATCATTGCTCCTTGTAGAACTGTTTGTACTTATAAGTACAATTACCTCACTGTAAACTTGCACTACAGTTATAATATTGCACAACCTGAGCCACTTTATAAGCGCGTATTTACATATGATGACGATATCACGTTTAAGATGAAATGCAGCAAAATATGTTTATTATATTATACAGGTAAAACTTTAACTCTATTTAAATAATCTATATTCTTCACTGGGACTGGCGTGAAGGATAGAATAATAAATAATATAAATAAATAATAATAATAAACATGTACAACGAAGATATTTCAATGTTCCTTAAACGCGTTTTGAAGAATCGGCGCTCTAAGCACAGATGGCTTAACATCTATTACAGAGCTGATTGTGTGGCGATCGGTTACTTGGAGAAAGAAAAGCAAGGACTGCAGGGGCGGCCACGCCAATATATATTGAATATAAAACAGAAAGAGAAAATAACCGCCGTGCATAAGATACCATATTGACATGGGCGGGCGAAGGAGCCACCGATTCTTTCTCTGCCCAGGGCCACCACAAGCCTAGAACCGCCCATGAGTACTGCTGCAATAAATAATTTCATCGAAGGTCGTGCACAATCACTGCACCGTGAAACCCTTGTTTAATAATGTGCTTTAACTCCTACCATCATGAAAATGATATCACGCATTATACATCTCAGTATTTTAGTTATTCAGAGAGCTGTAACATCATCACATGTAATGGATTCTGTGTCCAGTCAGAGGAAGAGAGCGGTTTAAGAAGCAAGTAGTGATTCACACACATAGAAGAACACATACAAAACAAAACATTTTAGCGTGCTACTTTAATTACGATGTGATTTGAGAAACTGGTTAATTAAACGATTTTAAGATGACGCGTTTATGATGTTCTACTTTAATGACAAAATAAACTACATGATTAAAGTGGAAATTTCGAGACTGAAGTTGACATTTCAACTTCCTTTGTTGATTATACCACGGTTTAATTAAACAAATAGTATGTTTTCCTTTGCCTCCACTTGGTATTCGCTGAAATTCTTATATTTTCCCCCATGCTCTTCCCATTGTCTTTTCACAGAAGGCTGAGCTTAAGGGCAATTTATATTGATTTGCATATTCAAAGAGGCGTAATTCTGGGAGGAGTTGGAGCATTACATAAAGCGCATGCACGAGCGTTACTTTTCACGCTGACCGGGATTTATGTGGCGAAAGAACGTGGAAGTTGGATGCAGCACAGATTTCTGTTAATGGCAAATCTCCGACTGCACCAGGTGCTCAAAGAAATGTACCTTATTACTTCAATCACTCTAGATATTAAGACAAAACATAGAAAGTTAAAAGCAGCATAGTATTTATTACAGGAATAAAAATACCATTAATAGAAAATATGACTGATAGTAAAGTCTGGCTATATATTGTAACAACCCGGCAGCAAGCGCTGGCGTGACCGCTCATGGGTAATTTATGTAAATAGTTTGCGGGGAAATTATGGGTAATTTATAAAAAGCTTATTGTATGTCGGAATTTACGTATTGTCATTTGTGTTGTAAATAATGGTGTGTTTGTATTTAATTGGTTGGGTGGGTTTGGGTTATCGCCGTCCGGGGTTATTTATTTTGTAAAAGTACCAATTTATTGAAATGTGTCTTCGTGCTTGACCTTGGCAATGGCGCGCAATAATGTTGAGCTTTTGTTTCTGACTATCTTCTGTAATAAAAAGATACAACAGGACAGAGCTGTTTATTTGCTAAGATGTTATCTAAGCAAACTACCGAGACACTCGAGTCGTGCGGTGTATGGGGCACGAGTGTTCTCTTTCTTAAAGAGCTGGGTGCAGTTGCGTGCATGGCGCTGGCAAGCCGCTAGCCGACAGCTTCGGAGAGGTGCACGGCAGAGTTCGGCTCCAAATCTTAAAAGACTCCTCCACCGGTCGCTACATTGGTGTCAGAAGTGGGAGACCAGGCTGTTAAGAAGACGCCGTCATGGAACAGAGTCTTGAAGAAATAGAGCGTGCCATCTCGGAAAATAGCGTTATGTTGGAGCCTGATCAGCAGAACTGCACGGAGAATAAGGACAAACTGGCCTGAGGGTGCCAGTATTCCCCGGACAGTGTTGCGATCTTCTAGGCACGGCCGGAATGAACCTGTAGCTGCCGCAACGACACCCCAAATCACCAGTCGGCCGGTCCTCCCCACACGGTCACCCGCTAAGCTGCCACGATACAGCGGGTTGACGCCCCTAGAGCCATACCTTGCACAAGTGGATCTGGCTGCTCTTCACAATGGTTGGAGCTGCGAGGAAGCTGCAACACACTTGGCCCTTGCCTTGGAGGGTCCCGCACTTCAGGTACTCATCGACCTGCCGCCTGAGGAGTGTCGTGATCTTCAGGCCCTCACCGATGCTCTCACCCGTCGTTTGGACAGAGAACCTCAGCGGAACACAACAGGGAGGAGCTGACAAACCGACATCGGCGTGAAGGTGAGAGTGTGGGAGCATTTGCAGCTGACATCAGGGTCTATGACAGGAAAGGTTACCCTACTTTCTCGACAGCAGCAAGGGAAGAACTCAGTGTTCATGCTTTCCTGCGGGGCCTTACACCAGAGCGTCTCCGTCAGCACGTCTGTCTGCTGTCGCCCAGACATTTGAGTGAGGCACTACGGGAGGCTGAACGGGCTGAAGAGGTACTACAGCTTGGGTCTCCGGCACGTCAATCATCACGCCCAAGCCGCTAACGAGCAGTTGAGCGAGTGGTAGAAAGGGACCAACCTGAGGGTGTGGAGGTCAGTCGCCCAGCCATCATCATCCCTCCGCAATGACTGCCCTAAAGTGGGGCGCTGTGGGTTTTCAGGTGGACTGTACCTAGACTGCATTATAGACGGACGGCCATGCAGTGCCTTAGTGGACACGGGGTCCACTATTTGTCTATTACAGAGAGGAGTGTTGCCCGAAACAGCTGGTCCTCTTCCAAAAGACTGGACTCCTTCTAACATCGAACTGCGCCGGTTACGGGTGAACGGACAAAAATGCCCGGAAAGAAACTATTGACTGTAGTAGTAGGGACGAGCCAGACCAGCCACGAATTCTGGCTCGGACATTAAAGACAAATGCATAATTGGGTTAGACTTGCTGGCCCACTGGGGAGCATGTGTTGATGTGTCCAGGGCCATCCTCCAGCGTAGGTAATGAGACTGTGTCGCTCCAATCGGGCTGGAATCATCCTGGAAGGGCTGTTAGCTTGGATTTGCCTGGACACCACGGCTCACCGGCTCCCGACCGTTGTTCGGAAGATGCAGGGACTGAAGAAGACCCCCAGGAGAGTATTGCAGCTCAGACCAGTGCTCCCCAACGGTTTTCCTCACACGACCACCCATCCACTGAGACGGTTGCTGCTGTGGAAGAATTGGGCCATCGAAGTGGTGAACAGCTGAGCACGCCACAGCAGGAGCAACTCCAGAAAGTATTGAACGACTTTGTGGACATTTTGCGGCTCGAGAAGAGGACTGCACCAGAACCTCGTTAGTCAAACACCACATTGACACTGGCCACGCCGCCCCCATTCGGTTGCGCCCCCACAGATTGCCTCTTGCAAAACGCCAAGCTGCGAAGAATTGATTCGCGAGATGGTAACCAACGACATCATTGAGCCTTCTGACAGTCCTGGGCCGCACCCATGGTCATGGTGCGGAAGAAAACGGGGTTGGCGCCTTGTGTGGACTTTCGTAAATTAAATGCAGTCACTCGAAAAGACTCTTACCCATTGCCTCGCATCGATGATGCATTGGACTATGTGGCTGGATCCCGTTGGTTCAGCACTTTGGACCGCAGTGGATATTGGCAGGTAGAACTGGCAGCAGAGGACCGACCCAAAACTGCATTCACCATCGGACAAGGGCTGTGGCAGTTTAAGGTAATGCCGTTTGGACTTTGTAATGCGCCGCCACGCTTTGAAAGACTAATGGAGCGGGTCCTAAAAGACATTCCCCGAACCCGTTGTGTGGTCTATTTAGATGACCTGCTGATTCATGCCAGAGACTTTGACCAGGCGGTGCACAATTTAAGGGAGGTCCTGACCGCCATTCAGTAGCGCCGGGTTGCGGTTAAACCCTGAGAAATGCAATCTTCGCCCGACAGACTCAGTTTCTAGGGCACGTAATCAGCGAGAGTGGGGTGGCTACAGACCCGCGAAGGTGACTGCCGTGAGCAACTGGCCCCACCAGCCAATATCACTGAACTGCGGAGCTTTTGGGTTTAGCCTCCTACTACCGAAGATTCAGAAAAACTTTGCGACCATTGCCAGCCCTTTGCACCGACTAACGAGTAAGGGCCAACAGTTTGGGTGGACGGAGGATTGCACAGCCGCCTTCCAACAGTTAAAGGCTGCCCTGTCAGCCGGTCCTGGCGTACCCTGACCCCAACCAACCTTTTGTGGTGGACACTGACGCTAGCAATGTGGGGATTGGGGCCGTGCTCTCACAGAAGGGGGAGGCTGGAGAAAGAGGGATAGCTTATTACAGCTGCAGCCTCAGTCGACGGAGAGGAATTACTGTGTCACTCGGCGGGAACTGTTGGCAGTGATCCTAGCCGGACGGCACTTTCGGCCCTACCTATTGGGCACTAGGTTCACACTGCGGACTGACCATGCTAGCCTCACCTGGATGTTGAATTTCAGGCAACCAGAGGGCCAGGTGGCAAGGTGGATGGAGATTCTACAAGAATATGACTTTGAGATACAGCACCGACCGGGACGGCAGCATGCCAACGCTGATGCCCTCTCCAGGCGTCCATGCCTCAGCAATGAATGTCGATATTGCCGCCGACAGGAAGAAAGGGGGCTGGGGCCATCGTCCGCATCCGCAAGGATAGATGACACTGTTGGAGTAGGGGAGCCGTACACTATTGACCAATTGAGGCAGTTACAGGCTAACGATCAAGCACTAGAAAAGGTAAAGGGCTGGTTGGAGACACAAGAACGTCCCGACTGGCAAACCGTGTCGTCACAGGGGCCTGAACTCAAAATACTCCACTCTCAGTTGGGCAACTTGGAGTTGCACGATGGCGTAATCTACAGGCGGTGGCACGCACCGGGAGGAATTGACCGGCTACAACTACTGGTTCCCCAGGCTTTGCGCGCCGAGGTCCTCCGATGGGTCCACGGAGCGGCTGGATCCGGACATTACGGGAACGCTAAGACAGTCGCGTCGACTACGGCAGCGGTTTTATTGGTGTCGGCAACGCAGAGCTACACGCCCACTGCTGTGACGTCTGCACTGCACAAAAGGACCTGGTCAACGCGTTCTCACGCGCCATTGCAACGATACCTGGTCGGGCACCCATGGAGAGAATTGGCGTGGACATACTGGGTCCTTTTCCTGTAACGGAAGCCGGAAATCGCTACGTTTTGGTAGCAATGGACTACTTTACCAAATGGCCAGAGGCGTATGCAGTTCCGGATCAGAGTGCCCCCCAGCTGCCCAAAACTCGTGGATGAAATGTTCACTCGATTTGGAGTTCGGACGAGCTCCACAGCGATCAGGGCGGAACTTTGAGAGCCGTTTGTTCAGAGAGGTGTGTCAGCGACTGGGGTGAAAAGACCGGACCCCCCCTTCACCCACAAAGTGATGGATTGGTCGAGCGATTTAATCGCACCCTGGCCACTCAACTGGCAATTCTGACCAGTCAACACCAGCGGGACTGGGACCAACATCTGCCTTTGGTCCTATGGGCATATCGGACAGCAGTGCAGGAGTCGAGCCAATGCACGCCAGTGGGCTGATGTTTGGAAGGGAACCGCACGCCGGTGGATTTAGTGTTTGGCTCACCCCCTGAGCCTGAGATTATTGGTGGGCCCGAAATGGATTATTTTAGACGGCTAAAAGAGCGGCTGGACACCGTTCATCGACTGGCCAGGGAGGCCCTGGAGGGAGCTGGAGCACGCCAAAAACGGGCTTATGACTCGGGCTCATGGCCCGACGCTGAAGCCAGGGGACAAAGTGTGGGTATTTTGCCCCAACGGAAACGGGATTGTCCCCAAAACTAGCCCACCATTGGCAAGGACCGGGAGAAATATTGGACAAAATATCGGAGGTAGTTTTCCGAGTCGAATGCCTGGACGAGGCAGACGGGTGGTGCTGCACAAGGACCGTTTAGCACCATACCACCCACTGGCCCCAGAGCAACAACAACTCGAAAATATAAGCGGTTCTCCAACCTCCACCCCCGGCACCGAGTCAGACAGTGACAGGACTGAGCCCGACACCAGTGATGGCACCTCCGGCAGGACAAAGCGTGTCCGTCGACGGCCAGGACATTTACGTGATTTTATCTGTGATGAGTAGGGTTGTGGGGACACTAACCCTCTTAGGAGGGGGCTGTGTAACAACCCGGCAGCAAGCGCTGGCGGAGTGGCGCCTCATGGGTAATTTATGTAAATAGTTTGCGGGAAATTATGGGTAATTTATAAAAAGCTTATTGTATGTCGGAATTTACGTATTGTCATTTGTGTTGTAAATAATGGTGTGTTTGTATTTAATTGGTTGGGTGGGTTTGGGTTATCGCCGTCCGGGGGTTATTTATTTTGTAAAAAGTACCAATTTATTGAAATGTGTCTTCGTGCTTGACCTTGGCAATGGCCGCGCAATAATGTTGAGCTTTTGTTTCTGACTATCTTCTGTAATAAAAGATACAACAGGACAGAGCTGTTTATTTGCTAAGATGTTATCTAAGCAAACTACCGAGACACTCGGAGTCGTGCGGTGTATGGGGCACGAGTGTTCTCTTTCTTAAAGAGCTGGGTGCAGTTCGTGCATGGCGCTGGCAAGCCGCTAGCCGACAGCTTCGAGAGGTGCACGGCAGAGTTCGCTCGAAATCTTAAAAGACTCCTCCACGGTCGCTACAATATATTCTTTAGAAAAAGCTTACGAAAAAGTAAAGATGACAAGGATAAATGTCACAGGCGGCTTGTGATCTAGCACTCGTTCATGAGATGCTTTTCTGATGATCAGATGGAAACAGCCAGCGCCCTCTTTTGATATCGCTCTTTTCTCTTCTCCTGACATCTTCGTCCATTCTTCTTCCTCCCACCTATGTCGCTCTTCAGACAAGACGTATTTATTATAAACTTCTACCTGGGGGTTTTGCAAGCTGTAATTATTAGATATTCTGATTGGCTGGCTGCAGATAAGATGAATGAATTCACTATCCGTTTTTTAACATTTAACTGAGAGTATTTCCACCTAATCTAAAGATCAAATATTTTTTCTGAAAATTGCTGTATACGAGGTGTGATCAAAAAAGTATGGTGAATGTTGATGCAGAGCACTATCCAACAGCAACGCAAAACAATTCAATACAGGTTCTGACATGTATATCCTACAGCCTAGTTTTTGACAAGTTTCAACTTGTTTGATACTGTCATTCATTTGTGAGCCACTGTTGAGTTCAAGTGTGTTTTTCAAGTTTGCCATTAATATTGGATATCGAGCAACGCATTAACATGAAATTTTGTTTCAAATTGCAAAAAGCACAGGAAACCCATTAGATGTTAAAATCGGTTTATGGTGACACTGCTCTGACAATTAAGACTGTTTACAAGTGGTTTGATCAATTTTGTAATGGATCTAAATCGGTTGAAGATGAGAAAAGATCAGGACGCCCTTCAACATCAAAAACAATGGAAAATGTTGAAATGGTTTCATTCTTCATTGATAACACTCCTTGTCACACATCCCTTCTAGTACGATAATTTCTGTTGAATAAAAACATTGCGCTGTGTCTACATCCACCTTATTCGCTAGATCTGGCACTTTGCGAATTCTGGCTGTTCTTAATTGACAATGACCATGAAAGGCAAATGATTTCAATCCATTGAGGACATCCAGGCAGCCACGACAGCCCAACTAAAGACACTCTCAAAAGAAAAGTTCCAGAACTGCTTCTCAAAGTGGCAGGAGCATTGGCATAAGTGTATTCAGAGTGGAAGAGAGTATTTTGAGGGTGACTAGTAGTTGTAAATCTTTTACTGCAATAAACGTTTCTTTTTTAAAACATTCATAGTATTTTTTGATCACACCTCGTATTAAGCACCATCAAGATATAACTTAGAGTTAAGAGTTTAGAATGAAAGATGAATGGTAATCCAAGATTTCGACAGAGAGTAGACAAAAATTTTGGGAAATTCTGGTATCCCCATTTATTGTGGATAAATTGGAACAGAAAGTGACCCAGTAAAAGCTACTGTACCAAAAATTTTACTGTGGCTGAAGGAACATGGTAAAATATATCAGTTCTAGTGAAGCAAGCCTTTTTTTCTTTTTGCTTCCTTGAATTATGTTTTGTATAAATTGCTAAAATAATGAAATATGCCCGATTTCAATTTATTGGGTATACATATGGTGGTTCTAGCTGTCTAAAAATATTCTCTGCCCAAGTCACAGCAGTGAAAGTTCCACCTGGTTGCGCTGCTCCTTTTTGTGTCCCATTCAGATATATTCTGAAAACAAAATCCTCATGAGCTCTCTTATAATAAGGACTAGCGACTGGGAGCCTGATCAAATCGGGCTATAAATTCTATGTTTGTGAAATCCATACTTTCTCTGCAAAGAAGTATTTGTTTTTTAAGTCCTTGAAATGATTTTGTTATCATGCCAGTAATTTTTGCTTAAAATAGACCTTTTCGGCCGATGTAATGAAGAGCTTCCTGTTTACACGGGACTGCGAGACGTGAACTCAGCTCTTTTGGTGCACCTCATTTGATTTTTCCGGCAAACAAATTTTCAAAACAAACCGTATTTTACGACTCTAATCAGAGTCGGAGTAATAATTATGTTGGCGTGGTCATTTTAGATCTGAGATCGGCTAAAATTTAAACAATGATCGTTGTTAATACCCAGCCGTCATTACTCAGTCTGCCTATAGATGTCAGAAGGATGGATACCAAAACCAAACTGTCCAAAGATAGATTTTGACGTACCAAGCAAATGGCGATGCATTCTAAATTACTTACAGTACAAGCTGTTGAAGGGTTTAAGTTAGTCGATGATGTTAGTCCTGGAAAGTACAGCCCACCAAACCAACGTTCCAAAAAGCAACCGAACTTACTGTTATCTGCTTAAACCAACACCGACTTACAATACTTGGCCATCCAGCGGCGTCACTGAAGCATTCCAACATTCTTAACTAATCATGCAATGCTGTGTCTGCTTTTGCCACATTATGTTCTAACTACAGAGGAAGAGTCCCATTGCATGGTTTTAACTTGTATTGAGTTGAGGTATTGATGCGAACACAATACATACGGGGTATTGACATGAACACCATACATATGGATAGTATTAAATTATATATAAGGATTATCTGAAATGCTAAACTATATTTTGAGGTAAGGTGTTTGCTATGTCTTTAATCAAAACAATGCTTATTAGTATGGTCCCACTGTATCAATGAGTGAACTCCTTTGGGAGAGTCTTTATGTTCTCACTATGTCTTCTGTGTGATTTTACATCTTCTTCCACATCCACTGATGGCTTACAGTAATACAAGTTTGGTGGTTTGTGTGAATGCACTCTGCAACTAACTAACATGCTTCAAAAGCCTGGCTTCTTCTTTGGACATGGTGTTGAAGAGCTTTTTTTCATCTTTCCACATAATAATAATGCAACATACGGTTAGATGCATTATAAAAATATTTATTTTGCATACATATGTTAATGTTTCGAATTCTTAAATTTAACTAGAGACCTGTAATGCTAGTTTTGTAAACTAAATAAGTAGTGCTCACATTTTACATTCCAACATACCCAAACACAATGATGCATACACAAGTCTAAGAGAAAGAGTATGAAAAAGTAAGAAAAGCAAAGAAGTGCTATAGGAGCACACATCTCATTTGCTCATTGCTATTATCAGCCCATGACTGACTAGATGTTATGAAGAATGGAAATTTAACATCAGACTTGTTTACATCATCACAACAACCTGATTTAAAAGCAATTGAATTGTATCAGTTTTGCCTATTAATGGACTTTAGTGAAGAGACTCATAATTTGAAGAGTGATCTGTAGTAAAATTATAAACATAAATGAAATAAAGGCAATGAATTAAAATAAGTCTTATAAACCTTCTGTTATTATACATGATTTCCATCCATTATTAAACATTATTTCCATTTCACAGCTTGGCAAACATTAATTTTCTAAAGTTGGCTGATTATTTGATGTCTTCTGTTTATGTAAAAGTATTTATTAATTTATTAATTACTGCAGTTGTGATGGTGTCAGTTTTAAAATGCAGAGTGACACGTAAAACTCCACCTGCCTTTTGAATAGAATCAGACTGGCAGTTATAATGATTACACACTAGAAAATAAGAGCATAACTTTAAGCTAACCCTAGGGAGAATACCAAAGGAATATTTACTCACGTCAAAGAGGTTTTTTTAGTGATTTTACTCTGGTTACCAAAGAAGACAACACTTATATAAGCAGCATCTCAAAACCAAAAATCCAATGTTGTTGCGCACCAGCTTGCAATACGTGTACATGTTTGGGGGAAACATGTTGTTTTTAGTTTATTATTATTATTGTTATTATTTATTTAGCACATACCTTTTATCTTTACCAAAAGCAACTTACAGAATGCATTAAAACATTTTTGCCATATATTTTTCCAGTTAAAGCACAAATGGATTAAGAGTCATGTGAAACTATGAGATGTTTAAAACAGTCGATGAAACTAATAAATGTAGCTCGCTTACTAGTATACTACCACAGAAAATACACCATAGTTAATTTTAATCTTAGTAATAAATACATTTTATCCATGTTGCCAATCATACAATGAAGATGAAAAAACAATAAAAAGAAGTATACCATCTAAAATATATTATACAGAACAGTGTTTCCCAACCTTGGTCCTTTTGAATACTGTGGCTGCAGGTTTTAAATTCCAACCAGATTCCTAATCAGTGACAACACCTGATAACATTGATCTCATTTAATTAACCGGTATTATTTTTCTTTTATTCTACATTCAGAAAAGCACAGCAGCATGATTTTTACATTCATAAGATATTTAGAAATATTTCTGCTTTTGCTATTGACTCTCTTTTGTTGATTTCATTATAGAGTATTTTGCTCTTTCTCTGTGCAGTTTTTCCCTTTGTTGTATCATATTAATGACAATTGAAAATGAGCAGAACAGACACTGGCAAACAACACTGAATAATCAAAGGCTGTAACTACTTTAGCATCAGACTCACTAATTAGTAAATAATGGATTAATTAAACAATTAGAACACCTAGAAAAGTAGAATGAAAATCAGTTCAGATACATTGGTTTGAATATATACATTGGTTTTAATACATCCATTCAGATATATACATTGGTTTAGATAACATTGGTTGAGATATATATATAAATTGGTTCGCATAGATCTATTCTGATATACAGTATATATATATACATTGGTTGAGATACATCTCTTCAGATATATACATTTTTTGAATATATCCATTCAAATATATACATTGATTGAGATATATACTGTATATATTGGTTGATATACATTGGTTTAGATATATATATATTGGTTTAAATAGATTGGTTTAGATATATACAGTACATCAGTTCAGATACATCTGTTCAGATATATATATTGGTTCAGATAGATCCATTCAGGTATATACAGTGGTGTGAAAAACTATTTGCCCCCTTCCTGATTTCTTATTCCTTTGCATGTTTGTCACACAAAATGTTTCTGATCATCAAACACATTTAGCCATTAGTCAAATATAACACAAGTAAACACAAAATGCAGTTTTTAAATGATGGTTTTTATTATTTAGGGAGAAAAAATCCAAACCTACATGGCCCTGTGTGAAAAAGTAATTGCCCCCTGAACCTAATAACTGGTTGGGCCACCCTTAGCAGCAATAACTGCAATCAAGCGTTTGCGATAACTTGCAATGAGTCTTTTACAGTGCTCTGAAGGAATTTTGGCCTACTCATCTTTGCAGAATTGTTGTAATTCGGCTTTATTTGAGGGTTTTCTAGCATGAACCGCCTTTTTATGGTCATGCCATAGCATCTCAATTGGATTCAGGTCAGGACTTTGACTAGGCCACTCCAAAGTCTTCATTTTGTTTTTCTTCAGCCATTCAGAGGTGGATTTGCTGGTGTGTTTTGGGTCATTGTCCTGTTGCAGCACCCAAGATCGCTTCAGCTTGAGTTGATGAACAGATGGCCGGACATTCTCCTTCAGGATTTTTTGGTAGACAGCAGAATTCATGGTTCCATCTATCACAGCAAGCCTTCCAGGTCCTGAAGCAGCAAAACAACCCGAGACCATCACACTACCACCACCATATTTTACTGTTGGTATGATGTTCTTTTTCTGAAATGCTGTGTTCCTATTACGCCAGATGTAATGGGACATTTGCCTTCCAAAAAGTTCAACTTTTGTCTCATCAGTCCACAAGGTATTTTCCCAAAAGTCTTGGCAATCATTGAGATGTTTCTTAGCAAAATTGAGACAAGCCCTAATGTTCTTTTTGCTTAACAGTGGTTTGCGTCTTGGAAATCTGCCATGCAGGCTGTTTTTGTCCAGTCTCTTTCTTATGGTGGAGTCGTGAACACTGACCTTAATTGAGGCAAGTGAGGCCTGCAGTTCTTTAGACGTTGTCCTGGGGTCTTTTGTGACCTCTCGGATGAGTCGTCTCTGCGCTCTTGGGGTAATTTTGGTTGGCGGCCACTCCTGGGAAGGTTCACCACTGTTCCATGTTTTTGCCATTTGTGGATAATGGCTCTCACTGTGGTTCGCTGGAGTCCCAAAGCTTTAGAAATGGCTTTATAACCTTTACCAGACTGATAGATCTCAATTACTTCTGTTCTCATTTGTTCCTGAATTTCTTTGGATCTTGGCATGATGTCTAGCTTTTGAGGTGCTTTTGGTCTACTTCTCTGTGTCAGGCAGCTCCTATTTAAGTGATTTCTTGATTGAAACAGGTGTGGCAGTAAACAGGCCTGGGGGTGGCTACGGAAATTGAACTCAGGTGTGATACACCACAGTTAGGTTATTTTTGAACAAGGGGACAATTACTTTTTCACACAGGGCCATGTAGGTTTGGATTTTTTCTCCCTGAATAATAAAAACCATCATTTCAAAACTGCATTTTGTGTTTACTTGTGTTATTTTTGATTAATGGTTAAATGTGTTTGATGATCAGAAACATTTTGTGTGACAAACATGCAAAAGAATAAGAAATCAGGAAGGGGGCAAATAGTTTTTCACACCACTGTACATCGGTTGGGATTTGCAGGCAGGCACAACGCGGCCACCCAAGTTTAGCATCTCCCTTTCACTTCATCATTGCTTCAACACTGTTGTCATTATTGTGCATATTTTATACAAGTAGCATATGCCTGTCTGTCACATTTTGTTTGGTAAGCTGTCTTAGTTGGGGGTCCTTGATTGCAAAGCACTTTTTTCCTTTCATTATTTAAAACACTCGCACAGATTCTCACCTCCTCGTCTTGCTCCGTCCCGCCCCGGCTCAATGCACCTGCCTCACTCGCTCCCTCTTGTCCCTCCCATGACAGATTCTTCTCAAAAGCTGAGTTACCGGAAAGCATTGATCGCAACCGCAGTATGTCCCATTTTTTAACCTCATGAGACACTGGTTTATCATTGACCAAAAGCCGCCCAGTGATATCTGTTATTCTGTTTTGCAAGCATTTCATTAAAGGGTGATCTGCTTCAGCAAGGAACTTAGTCTCATTTGCTGAAAAGATGTTATGGAGGAAAAAACTGGAATTGCTCTGTTACTTTTAAGTGTTGATCAGGGATTAAAATGACCAGCATATTCCGCTTCACAAATAACTGCTTTTAACAGTTTTTATAGTAAAACTGACAAAAACACACAAGAGCACGTACACGCTCACACACACACTCAAACTCACAAATCGTGGGTCACACATACTATTGAGTAAGCGTATCTGTCGAGGGCGATTAATTTTTCAAACCATAAAACAGATTCTTCTCAAAAGCTGAGTTACCAGGAAGCATTGATAGCAACCGCAGTACCTCTCATTTTTTCACCTCAACAGATGCTGGTTTATCATTGACCGAAAGCCGCCCGGTGATTTCTGTTATTCCGTATTGGCAGCATTTCATTAAAGGGCAATCTGCTTTAGCAAGGAACTTAGTCCTGTTTGCTGAAAGGATGTTATGGAGGAAAACACTGGAATAGCAGCACTGTTTCTTCTGAATGTTTATCAGGGATCAGAATGATCAGAATATCCTTGCTTCACAAATAAGAGCTGTTTAACTGTTTTTAAAGTAAAACTGACAAAATGACATACACGCATACACACTGCCCTTACTCCAGCTGTTTAGCTGCCTCCCATGCGCATGTGTGTGACTATTATATATATATATATATATATACAGTAGAGTCTTGCTTATCCGACATAAATGGGCTGGCAGAACATTGGTTAAGCGAAAATGTTGTATAATGGGAGGTGTTAAGAAAAAAGCCTATTAAACGTCAAACTGTGTTATAATTTTACACATTACAAACCTAATACAGTGTACTGGTTCATGAACATCTCTGAACACGTACAAATTGGGTTATGACCAAAAAGTTTGCCAAACTTTTGCCTCTGTTGACGACCACACACTCAGTATAAGAACAAGCCAGTTTCCCTTTCGGTTTGTGTGCGCCGATGATTTCCGCACGTGTTCAGTCTCTCCCTGTGCATTTCCTGTGCAGCGCGAGAGAGACACAGACAAACACACGCACGCATGAGTGAGAGACACGCACAAGCGAAAGAGAGACACATGCACACTGCACACACACGCGTGAGAGAAAGAGAGACACATGCGCAAACCCGCACGAGAGAGACACGCACACACACACCCACACGCAAGAGAGACACGCGTGCACACACCCACACAAGCACATGCGCGAGAGACACGCACGCACACACACACAGACAAGCGCGCGCGAGAGAGACACGCATGCACACACACACACAAGCCCGCGCGTGAGAGGGACACGCAAGCACACACACAAGCGCACATGTGATAGAGACATGCACGCACACACACACAAGCCTGCGTGAGAGAGGGACACACGCACACACACACACAAGTGTGCGCGAGAGAGAGGAAGTCTGAATTAAAGAAGACTACTTTAGATAAATAAATGCAAATTTCATATTTTACCTAAGATTATTCTAAGTAAATTTTCTATTAGCTGTGAGCACCAGTAAGAATCAACACTAGGTTTCAAGCACTAACAGAAATCATTTTAAACATATGAATTAGATAAGGTGACACAGGGATTAGCATGCTGCCTTCCCACCCAAAACAACGAAAGGACAGTCAATGAGTGCATTTTGAATATTCACCATTCTTTTCTACCATCCTAAAGACACACTTTTGTTCTGATGATGCCAGATTGGCCCAGTGCGTATTTGTGCATGAGTGTGTCCTGTAATGGACTGGAACACAGTCTTGGGCTTGATCCTGCCTTGGTCCTGATAATACCAGGTGAGGTGTAGTTCTCTGAAGGAATTTAATGTATTGTCCTAATTCTTCATTTGCAATTGTGTATAAAAACTTCAAAATAAACTTTTAATACAAAGGAAATTGACTTTAACACACTTTACAATTAAACACATTAAGAAATTTCTCTTTAGCCCATCTGTTTTTAGTGAATAAGCTTCTGTTCACTTTTTCCCATGACAGATGAGTAAGGCAAATGAAACCAATGGCCCTTGACTTAATCTAAGTTGCACTGTTAATGAATTTAAGTAATGAACATATGAGGGATCTAAAACATTTTAAGTATCTTAAAAGACTTTTCTTAAAATTTAATTAAATATAATGTACCTACACTTTATTGTATATGCTAACCAAAGATGTGTATGTGTTTGTTGACATATGTGTGTATTATATATAAATGTATATAATAAATAAATGTATATATATATATATATAAATTTATATATGTCACATATATGCGCATGGGAGACTGCTAATCACGTCCGAGCTCGAGTCTATGGTTGAAGACCCTTATGAGCCTCACTTCCTGTCATCCCCTTTAAAGCCTCCACCTTTTTCCTTTTCCCTCAGTTCTGTTTTGGACTCAGTTTTGTGCACATCAGTGCTGTTTATATTTTTGCAACTTTCCAGCCAGGATAACAAATATACGAATGGCTGCCCCAAATCTTGTTATGACTCAGAGTGGAGTTTGTGACTATATATATGTATATTGTCAGGGATGCCAGGGCAACTACCTGGCCGGGACGCTTGAGGGACGGAAGAGGGTCTACGCCCACCATGGATCACATGGAGACCGCCATCCTGGTTGGTTTGGGAGCCACGGGTAGAGGGCTTGGAAGCCCAACCCTGTAGGGACCCATGGTCACCGCCAGGGGGCGCCCCAATGCCTTGGGGACCCTGGACCTCAGCACTTCCACCACACCAGGAAGTGCTGGGGAAGAGGAGCAGGGACACCCGGAGAGCTTCCGGGAGAACAGCCGGCACTTCCGCCACACTGGGGCGTGTCCAGCGTGAGAAGCGATTTAAGGTGGGACGGATCTACAAGTTTTTTCGTAGGCTCTGGTAATTCTAGTGTTAATGTATACTCCCAACCCAAGAGGTAGTATCCTTGCTGCGATATCACCCACTTGGTGGCAAGTGCCTCACATTCAACTGCTGTGTATCTTGTGTCCCGATCCAGCAGTTTCCTGCTGAGATATATTATGGGATGTTCAGCCCCACTGATGAATTGGCTCAACACGGGGCCCAGGTGTCAGTCTGGAGGATGAAGGAGAGAAAAATGTCAGGGTTGATCAAAACAGGGCCTGACATAAAGGTCTGCCTTAAGTCACAGAATGCTGCTTCTGTATCTGGACTTAAAACCACTTTTATCAGAGCCCAGTTCTTTATGAGGTTGGTTTAAAGTGTAGCCTTCTCAGAGAAATAGGGTATAAACCTCCAATAGTAACCCACAAATCTTAGGAAGGCTTATGCATGCTTTTCGTTTGGAGATGGGGCCAATTGTAGAAGGCTGCAACTTTAGCCTTTTAACATATCCTCTGCTAACCGTATACCCCAGATATTTAGCCTTGGTTAACCTGAAATTGCATTTTTAGGGTTTATCTGTAAGCCAGTATCTTGGATGGTGCAGAGGTTGTCCGAGGCATGTTTCAGGTGATCCATCCAATTGCGGGAATAGATGACAACATCATCTGGATAAACTGCACTATTGGCATTGTGGGGTTGTAGCAGTCTATCCACCAGACACTGCAAGGTGGCGGGGGCCCTGTATAGCTCAAATAGGAGGACAGAGTATTGCCAGTGACCACTAGGGAGGGAAATGCAGTCTTTTCCTTTGTCAACTCTGTCATGGTTATCTGTAAATATCCATTTTTCATATTGAGGGCAGAAAAGTACTGGGCTCCCTTAGGCATTCTAGAAGGTTGTCCACCCTTGAAATAAGATAGGCATCAAAATGGGAAACATGGATTAATTAAAATAACTTAGTGCAAAAGCACCAACTTCCATGGGGTTTGGGTAATAATATTATTGGACTGGACCATGGGCTATTATTCTGGTTGGTCACTTCAAGATCTAACATCTGATGTATCTCAAGATTTACCTCAGCCTTCTTTGCCTCAAAGAGTTTGAGCTGGGGTTCCCTGACTATGACCACCAGTTCAGTTACATGTATCATGGCCAATCAGTCTAATACAGGGTTTGGGGTTTGGAACTCCAGTGATGGCCCCCAATTTCTTCCTCTGTGGGGGCTCCAGGTTGTCCCCAAAATGTAGTTGTACAGCATAGCCACAAAACACTTCCACAAAGAAGGCCATGGGCAATGAATTATCCTGGTCTTGCCAGGGTTTGAGAAGGTTAACATGATATATTATTTCACAGGGACGCTGGTTGAGCTGATAGATTTGTTGTCCACCAGACCCTTTTGCTCCTGGACCTAGTAGGGTCCTTGCCCACGTGCCAGGAGTTTAGAATAGGATGTAAGGATTAGTACTAGCACCCTGTCCCCTGGATGGAACTCACAAAAATGGGAGCTGTGGTTGTACAACTGTACTTGGGAGCACTGAGCTGCCTCCAAGTTTTCTTGGAGAAGGGGCTGCAGTCACAGGAATCTATTGTGTCCATCCATGACATATTCAATGATGTTTTGGGTGGAGAACTTTGCTTTCTCCTCACCACCATCTTGAATATTGTCAAGCAGTCCTCGGGGTTGCCTCCTATACAGGAACTTGAAAGGTGAAAAGCCCATGGACACTTCTGGCACTTCCTGAAAGGTTAAAAATACAAGAAGCAGAAGCTGATTACGGTCTTTCCTGTCAGCCCAAACCACCTTCTTCAGCATCTTTTTGAGCATCTGGTTAAAAAACTGAACTAGACAGCCCATCTGTGGGTGGCGTGACAATGCGGTTCTGCTCCATGCTCCCATATGGCTTCTGGGAGCTCTTAAACCCGACACTGTCAGTAATGTCACCGATGAGCTAGACAGTGAAGACATCAACAATGAAGCAAGGGGATGGTGGAAAAAGTGCAGAGTGATTTTATTTAAAAACGAAACCAAAACAGTGTCCAAATAAATAAGTGCAGTGTCTCAAATAGTTCTTAAATAAATAATCCATTAAAACAGGTGAACTATGGAGGTTAAAATCCAATAAACAAATCCTATCTAAAATAAGGTTAAAACAATGGCTGGAAGCAGTCTCCAATGCTTTCTTCTTTCTACTGGCAGCTCCCCTGCTTCTCCCATACGGGCCCCGCAACAAGGGAGTCACCCTTAGCAGCAAATGCAGCTCCTACCTATTCTGGTCCAGTAGCCTTCCGATCCCCGGCTACGTAAGGATCCAGCTGGACCGAGACTTGGGTTCCCTTCCCAGCAGCCAGAGTGCTCATGCTGGGGCTCAACACGCCCAAAGCCTCCTCGACTGCCGCTCCCTTCAATAGCAAGTCATTTCCTCTGCCGGTCATTCCAGCTCATCAAAACTTCTCAGCTGGAGCGACCGCTTCAATCTGCCCCCCCCCATTTCCTGAGAGTTGGCCAAACACTCCTCCGGTGCTCTCCTACCAGCTGCATTCATCCTTCAACAAGCCTGCTCTCACTCGCGCTCTCACGCACTGGTTTTTATCCTTCCGCCGCCTTCTACTCCCTTAACCTCGATTCCTGTTCTTTCATTTTTTCTCTCTCCCCTAACCACCTCACACTTCTACTATATATTACGGGGACGTGGATCAGGTGTGGTGACTAGCAGCTCCCGGCTTCAATCACGAATGCACCCGGGAACCACTCCAGCCACACTACCATGCCCCCTTTTTAAGCTGCTAGTGCTGCGATTATCTATTTAAAACTGGCCTTTTCAATTTGAGCTGTGGACCCGCTACACCACAGGTGGTAGGCAGACATTTTGAGGTAGCTGATTTGAAGCATTTTGGTGATCTCTTGAAAAGTTGTTAATGTGAAAGGTGAACCCTGAGCCATGAGGATTTTATTTGGGGATGTCAACATGTGCAAAGACTCCTACAAGCTCCAATGCAATAGTCTTAGCATTAACCACATGCAAGGGAATGGGCTCTGTGTAAAGGATGCCATAATCAACAAGTGCAAGCACATATTTATGTTCACTGGCTGAGGGTTCAAGTATACCAACAATGTTGAGGCCAATGCGCTTGAATGTTCGTTTGGAGAACAAAAGTTAAGAGCACTCGGAGAATGTGGGCATGATGATGACGATAAGCGTGAAGTACAAGGAGTTGATGTCTAGGATCGCCTTGATGATCCAATGCCTGATATAACAAATCATTGGTGGGATGTCCAATGATGGAAGCTACCACATTCATTGCATTTTAATGAAGCATCGCTCCACTGCTTGCACTTGAACAAGATAGACTGAGAGCAGAAATGAATTGCAGTGAGGCAATGGGAGTAGGCGTGACACATCAGGGAGTGTATCAGGCACACCCATGTTCAAGCCCTCACCATTGGCAATATCATACTGGGTAGCCATGCATTTACATGTTCCCTTGCATGGCGGGGTATCACCTTGTAGAGATTGGTAAGTCTCTGTGGCTAGGCTCTGTTGTTCCATCAAGTACAGCTAATCCTTGCTGGCTAGACTCTGTGACAAGCCACAACCTAATATCACAGCAAATGGAGGTCACAGCTCATTTGGTTGCAAGGTTCGTCTTCCTATCTGGAAAAGTGCCCCCTTTTACCCTGAGGTGGTACCACGTACCGGATCGGAACAGACAAGGTGATCCTCAGATGCACATGTGTGACAATATATACTGTGGACGCGGCCCAGACACAGACAGGCAGACATGTTCTAATCCAAAACCACATGTTTATTTACAAAGTATTATTTACAATAATCAAGTGCACACAAACACCAAACACAGTCCTGGCCACACAATGCCTTCTTCTTCGGGCCGCCTCCACTCTCTCTCCTGCTTTATCCTTCTTCCACCCGACTCCAGCCTCGAATGAAGGGAGCCAGCCCCTTTTATCTCATCCCGGATGAGCATTCCTCCCTGGACACGCCCCAGTGTGGCGGAAATGCCGGCTGTTCTCCCGGAAGCTCTCTGGGTGTCCCTTCTCTTCTTCCCCCAGCACTTCCTGGTGTGGCGGAAATGCTGAGGTCCAGGGTCCCCAAGGCATTGGGGTGCTCCCTGGCGGTGACCACGGGTCCCTACCGGGTTGGGCTTCCAAGCCCTCTACCCGTGGCCCCCAAAGCAACCAGGATGGCGGCCCCCACGTGATCCAGGGTGGGCGTAGACCCTCTTCCGGTCCCTCAGGGCATCCCGGCCGGATCGTTGCCCCTGGCATCGCTGACAATACGTATACATGTTATACGTATGAAGCACTTTGAGCTACATTATTTGTATGAAAATGTGCTATATAAATAAATGTTGTTGTAGTTGTTGTTGTTATACAGTATCTTCCAAATAATGCAAAGAGTACATGACGTGTTTTGGCCTTACATGGGCTTGTCAGGTGTACCCACTTTTGCATCCCCTTATGGGGATCGAACCTTGGACATTAGCCCAGAGGGGACTGGGCTGTCTAATGGTCTGGAATCCCTACAGATTTTATTTTTTTCTGCAGCCGTCTGGAGTTTTTTTTTTTTCTTTCCACCCTGGCCATCGGACCTTACTCTTATTCTATGTTAATTAATGTTGACTTATTTTATTTTTTTACTGTGTCTTTTATTTTTCTATTCTTCATTATGTAAAGCACTTTGAGCTACTTTTTGTATGAAAATGTGCTATATAAATACATTTTGTTGTATTAGTGACATGAGATTAGCGCCATTCTTTTCAATAATTGTTACTTTTTATTTGTCTCTACTATTTTTTGTGAAACAAATATGTTTACTATGTTTACCTTCTTTTAAAATCTAATCTATTGAATGCATAATTTGTAAAAAAGAAAAAAAAGCAGAGTAAGTCATTTGAAAAGTAGTTATTTAGTAGAATATTTAGCTTTAAAATTTTTAGAATTTTATATTCTTTCATTTCATTATACTGTATATATTAAAATACTGGTCTGCTAAATATTGTACTGAAAGTTATGGCTAAATACATAAAATGTTTTCAATCAGACTCACGGCTAGGTTAGCGCTGAGGAAACAGTTTTTTAAAACTAGATGTTCTACCCTTGTAAAACAGGTTGAAATCTAAGTAATCAACACAGCCCACAGTGCTAACATTTGCAGTGCACCATGTAATGCATTTGTCTCTTTTACAGTGTATGCTATTTGGTTTGGGATTCGTAAAAGCAGTGCAGATGTTTGTGATGTGCCATC